>NC_056615.1:27038254-27053254 GCF_018340385.1 Cyprinus carpio | reverse complement strand
ATATTTTGTAGGGCCCTAATATTGTACAATGATTGTATTATTGATTGATTAATTAATTAATTAGCCTGTTATATTGTTCAATTAAAATATGAATTAAACTGATTATCATCATTTTTGATTATTAAACTTAAATCAGTAAAAAATGGAATCTAGAAAAAATAATTTTTCTGAACAATTTCAAAAAAAAAAATCATAGTGCGAATTTTTCTTACAATTTTAATAAGTTGTTAAAATGCTATGATAATTCAGTTCATTAGTAATCCTTTAAAATTGTTGCAATTTATTTAATCCATTAAAAACAGAATCTAGAAAAATGAAAACAAAAACAAAAAACACTGATTTAGGACAAAATAAAACCGATTTCATAGGATCCTACAGTACAGTATATAGCTGAGAGCTCAATCAGACCATTACATGAGCACTAAAGCTCTCCTCCTCTGATTGCTCCATAATGGAAACAGTAAATATTCGATCTCCAGCGACAGACGCCACCGCTCACTTCTGATCTGATGGAAACAACAGGCTTTTTAGATCCAGCAGCATGACAAACATATCATTAGAGCTCAATTCTGAGACTCAGAGGCTTGAGACTCCTGGAATTACTGCAGAGAGTCTGATTAAAGCCCACGGAGAGGTAAATACGGCGCCCCGCTGCGGCTCACTGTGAATACGGGGTGTAGAGACGTTAATGAGAGTCCTCCACATTCCCTGCAGACGCTAAATCCACCACACATCCACACAACCCACACAACAACAGTTCAGACGCTTCTGCACAGTTGCAGTGGTATTCACACAGAGCGAGATGTTAAAACAGGATGAAGTCAATCTGAAATACCTATTTTATTTCTGCAACCTGATATAATGAAATAAGATGCTCAAAAAATGCCTTGATTTCTCTGTCTGCAGGTGACTGGATCAGGAGAAGAGCTGCTGTAAGACACTGGAGGGGGAGGGGCTACGAGAGGCCCTGATGACATCAGCAGCGAGGGACAGTCGTTTCAGAGGTGGATAAAGATTTTCAATTTTGATGAAAGATTGCAAAAAAATAAATAAATCAATCAAATTTAAATCAGGAAAGCATATTTAAGTAAACTGGGTGACTTTCATGATGGCAATAAAAAAAAAAAAAGCAAGAAAAACTATAACATAAAAAATAATTTATTATGTTAATATTAACAATAATAATAATAACAACAAAAGAAAAAATATATACAATTTAATAAATGTATATGCACACTCATATATAAAAATTAAAACAATAATATTAAATAAATACATTAATATTAATTTTTATAATATTGATAAAATAAAATAATACCAATATAAAAATTAAAATTATATAATTTTAAATAACATAATAATATAAAACTATATATATAGCAGTGTTTAGGACATTATATCATTATACAAAAATGCTACTATATGTATTACTGATAGCGACAATATGAATCGTGTATAGCGCTGAACCGTTTCGTTGTTACACATCTAATTTATGATCATATTAATATACAACACATTACTAGACCACTATAGTTTTCTTAATAGTGCAATTTATCCATTAAATCCAAGTTGTATTTTACATTAAACCACATTTAACAGGCTAAAAAAGAAATTTGTGAATGCTTTCACTATTAATTTGTGTTAGTTTATCAAATCATCACAAAAGAAACATGAAATCAAACAATAACGCTTCAAAACCACAACACGTCTATCAAACCGTCTCTCTGCTGGCATGTATGAGCGCCAGACCTAAAAACATCCATCAGCCGCCGGCCACAACCCAGATTTCTGGATCCTCCTCTTCAGAGCAACCTCAAACCACTGCACGCCTAAAATCTAATCAGTCTGGATCAGATCGCTTTAGGCCCGATAATGAGAAGACAGAAACGGTCCGCCGAGAGGATGATTCAATCACATGAACCCACAACACTCCAGCATCCTCAGGAAAGGAAAACTGCAAGCGCAGACGGTGAGCTCTCAGCCAACAGGTTTCACAATCAAAAGAAGGAATAGTTATGAACAATATGAGCTCGTACAGTTATGTTCGCTGAGCCAGTTTCTTCAGAATCACATGATCAGGTCAAACTGAAACTCACAAAAACACCCATCATTCACAAAGTTCACACGTCCTGCCCATTTATTGATTTATTTTTTACTTATTACATAACACTGTAGTAATATCAGCTCCATTTAATACATTTTACCACAAAAATCAGCAAAGAAAATGCAAAGTCAATAAGACTCCCAATAAGTGCATCATTTCTCAAACACGTAAAAAAAAACCATAAAACGAAGATCTGTTGAAAAATTTGCATAATCCGACTATAATTAATCAGCTCCATTTAACATGTTTTACCAAATTTTTACTCAAATTACACCAAACAAATCAGCAAAGTTCATAAAAAAAGTGATCAAGCTAGTTCTCAGGAACAAACAACCTCCTGTTCCAACATTAAACGTGTCCATCCATTCATTTACGGTTTAGTTTTAAACAAATACGTTATATACCTGCTTTAAAATCCTTCACATTTCAGCCTGTCGATAAGTTCTCTATTCCACAAACCTTTGACAAGAAAAAGCCCACAAAACAAGATCTAATTAGAATCAGCATAATCCAACTATAATTTAACCTGCTAGTAAAAGTGTAGCACGTCACCAGAATTTGACCAGAAAAAAGCAAAGAAAATGTGAAGTCAGAAAGCCTGCCAATAGCCAAAAAGCCCACAAAACAAGAAGATCTATTATAAAAAATATTATTTAATCCACCAGTTAAGGTGTAGTACTATGAGCTCCGTTTATCATGTTTACCATGACTTCACCACAAAATCAGCACAAAGAAAAAGTCAAAAGTCATCAGACTGGTTCTGAGGAACAAACAACCTCCTCAAACACGTCCTTGCATTAGTCTCAAACAAACACGCTTTTACATGTGCTTGTATTTGAGTTCACATTTAACAAGTGCGCTGTTCCACAAACACTTCACAAGAAAAACCCCTCAAAAAACAAGAAGATTGGGATATGCTGTCCAAACACACTCCCTCGAGTCACACACACACACACACTTCCGGTGAGTGTGTGTGCTGACTGAAACGTTAACACACACACTCACATTCCTGACTATTCCTGATTTATTTTAAGTGCTCTTACCGTCCGAAGTCCGAATGACAGAGGAATACCCCACAGACCGACTCTCTCCTCATCGCACAAATGTTTCTTCACTTCCTGTTTCAAACCTTGCTAGCCCCACCCACCCACACAGACCCGACAGCCAATCAGAGCGAGGGCCAGTCCGCACGAGAGCCAATCAGAGCGCAGGAGGCTGGGTTTCGGAGGGAAACCTGCCCCGTCTGCTTCGACTGGTTAACACAAACACACACTCACACACTCCACAACCGCAGAGAGGAAAACCAGCAGGATCTGACACCATTGTGGCTCAGATGAGGAGACGTGACTCTCTGTGACCCGAAACAACCCCGAGGACACGCTTTCAATACATCCACGGAAGCAGGAGAGCCCATTAAAACACTTCCACTCCTACACGGCACGATAATGGCAGGAAACCCAGCTGTTATCAGGAACTGAAGGATGACAGACGAACGAGAAGACGCTTTAGTCAAGTAGTGAGGTTTAACTAGATTCAAGCTCTCATGTCTTTTCACACCTATATGAGTTAACATAAGGGTGAGTAAATGATGACAAATTAAAAAAAATAAACAGTTTACAGTATGAGTGAACTCATCATATAAAACTCAAAAATACATTATTTTGAGTGAAATTAAAAAAAAAATGGCTGAAAAATAATGACAAAAATATTTATGCACTACTGTCAAAGTACAGTAATTTCTTTTTTAAAGAAATTAATATTTTCATTCAGCGAAAATGCATTAAACTGATCAAAAGTGACAGACATTTACAAAGTGACCAAAGATTTCTATTTCAAATAAATGCCATTCTTTTGAACTTTCTATATATCTGTGCATCCTGAAAAATAAAATGCATTACAATTCCCACAAAAATATTGTACAGCATAGCTGTTTTCAACACTGATAATGATCAGAAATGTTTCTTGAGCAGCAAATCAGCATATTATACTGATTTCTGAAGATCATGTGACACTGAAGACTGGAGTAATGATGCTGAAAATTCAGCTGCGCATCACAGAAATAAATTATATTTTTAGATACATTCACATAGAAAACAGCTGTTTTAAATTGTAAAAATATTGTACAATTTTACTGTATTTTTAACAAATAAATATAGCCTTGGTGAGCAGAAGAGACTCAAAAATATATATATTTTAAATCTTACAAAAAAAATTGAATGACAGTGTACATAATCATAATATAGCTAATAAAAGAAAATTATTATAATAAATGCACATCATTAAAAATTGATACTGAAATTCAGGCAACTCAAGTTGCCTTTTTCATTCTCATCCTCACACACAAATAACTTTCATACAAATAACAGCCTCTTTTAAACCCAACAGGACATGCATTTTTACTTGTTACTTTCTCAGACAAAACAGCAGATCCTTCAAAACACCTTCAAAGATTTATTGTCATGAAACTCACAACTGACACAAACACACACCCTGACTTCTAGAAATTGAGTAAAGCCAGATAATAAAAAAAAGACATTTTTGCATGCAATATGTATCAGGCGGTTCTTGAAGGGTGTGAAAACTTTCGGATAACTCGCTTTCACAGCACTATGAAGCCAAACGTCAAGCTACGGCATTACCGTTTTTACAATGACTTGTAAAACGTGTCTTTCTGTGATGCAACAGAGCCATAACCTAAATTTTTATCTGTCTTTAGCTCAAATGCACGTGATTGGGCCATTTTATGTTGTTTCGTGCGTCTTTCTGTGACTCAGTCTGCGATGTTTTTCGTGTGGAGGTGTGGTGACAGTCATTCAGGTGAGGCTGGTCCATCTTGAACATCAGGAGGAGGATAAAAGAATACTGATTATCTTCACTGCCATTTAGAAAAGCTTTTTATTCTACTTATACAAAGTACCTCACTAATGGACTGCCAACAAAGAGAGAAATTGGTTACTCAGGGCCAAGCAGAATGGGTTCAGAAAACCTGAACTCTGAACAAACCCAGACCAGCTTATAGGAACAGTTTGCTCAAAACTGAAAGATTAGAGACTGACAACATTGTTTTAGTCCATTTTATGACTCTGGATGTCTTAGAAGATAGCAGACGAGTCACATTTTTGGAGCTTAACAGTTTTGGTCACCATTGACTTTCACTGGAAACTGGAAAAAAGGCTGCTATGAATATAGACAGTAAAAGTATGAAAGGAAATGATTTCCCAGTCCATATTTGGTCATTTTGAGAGCATTAGATGATAGCAGCTGATATCTGGTTGGTCGATCAGCATAAGCCTGAACTTTGAAGAGTAAATATATTTAAAAATGTATTAGCAGCCTACATCTTTAAATGATCATTTACTGTGATTAATTAATGTTTTAGAACAAATGTTCATTGTTAGTTAACTAGTGTTATGTTAAAATAATGCCGTTAACTAAGGAATTTTAGTGTCAAGTAGCAGAATTTTGTCATGATTTTTTATGGTTTCATATTATCATCTAATATACAGTTAAGAACAATCATTAGATATTAGAAAAACTGCAAAAAGTAATTAAAAATGTTCTTCAATCTATATATAATTCCAGTCTGCATTGGCAAAAACTATAATGGTCCACCACTATTATGTGTAATCTTATTTATATAATATTTTGTGGAAAATGTAACATTAGCCTATTCCATGAAGAAGAAACCAGGCTAAAACACTAGAAAACCAACTCCAATGTCAGCTGTTCATATAAAGATATAAAAGTCACAAAAGCCACCAAAGACGATTTTCTGGAAGGAGAATGATAAGCTTGTCCCTAAAAAACACCAACGTTTACTCAAATGAAACTGAAATCCTTGTCACAAATTAGCTGAACAAGTGTGAAAATACTAGTCTCACTCACCCTGGGGACGTTCCTGTTCCTGTGTGAGATTCAGTCTGACAGATGCACAATATCCACCTTTAGCACAGAAATATTAATCACATCTTTTATGAAACACTAATGCTGCTGGACTCCATACGCCACTTAGAGAATTATGCAACTCACACACGACACAGCCTTCTGAGTAACATCAGAACAAATGTGTCCTGTCAGGAACATCATGAGGAGAACAAGAACGTCACGAACAGAAGCCATAACAACACATAACACACCACACCTAACGCATGTGACTAAACGTATGGGATACGTCATGACTTGAGCCATCCTGCAATGTTTCACTTCCAGTTTTTGCTCATTAAGCTTAAAAGCAGAAACTAATTACACACAACATCCTCTAAAAACTGGGAAACACCACAGGCACTCATTCCCTCACAGCGAGTGCAAGCGAACGAATATTTATATGGTGATACTGGTGATTATCAGAGCTCTTTTCAATTAGTCAATTAGTAAACATCTGAATACTGAACAATAATACACAAAACTAAACTGCTGAAGACATCTTGTAATTGTCTGTAAGGTACTTTCCGAGTTTTATGGTAACTGCTGTATATCGCCAAGTACAATGGCATAATTCACGCTGGCGGTGAATCTAGAGAAACATAAGAAAAGCATAAATCAAAAATATTTCTAATATGTTACCAGTAGGTGGTGCTGTCATCAAGCTTACATGATATTCTCAGGGAACTGTGGCAAAGATATGTTCAAATTTGTCAATATGCAAAAGTGTTGCCGAAATACAACCTCACTTTCTGTTTGGCGTCTTTACCAGAAACTTTATTATGTTTCTGGAGAACGGTGTCAAACACCAAAAACTCAATATGTGATTTTTGTGAGGACAGATCTGAAGATGATCTGCACCAATTTTGATGAAGATTAGACAAGAAGATAGGGCTGCACGATAAATCACAATGAAATCGCAATAGCGATTAGCCAAAAGCTGTGATTGTCATGCACATTAGAGCTGAAAAACGAAATTTGAATTATGTACTTAATATAAATATTCGGATAATATTCTAATTTAAAAGGCATAATTTCAGTTAGGGGGAAAAAGCTTTTGGCTTCTCTTCTGAGGCCACAAGAGGGCGAACTGAACAAAATATTATTAATGCACGTTTCTTCAAAGCATTAAAATAACACGACTACCTTTGAAAAAAAGTGCATAATGTTTCAATTAATGTTTATAAGCCATATATAATTAATTAAGTTGCTTAAAAAATTAGAAACAAAACAGCATCATGTATATATAGTTTCATACAAAGACTGAAAACCAATCACAAAGAGTACTTTTTCTTTTAAAAACATGAGATGCAGTTGGATGGGGAAAAATGCCATAAAGTCTCAAGATGTTTTTTAAAAGTTGAACTTGCATTAATTTTACATGGCTTTCTAAACATGCCAAGAAACGCCAAACTTCTTTCATTGATTCAACATGACTAATAAACAGGACTGCGACAATATATGAGTAATATTAGTTCTTATTTTAATCATTATTATAATTTTCATTATAATAAAGTATATAATAATGAAATGCCTTTATCACTGCTTACTAGAATACTATGAAATATGTTGCGTGTCTTATTCTGTGTAAGAAGCCTCATTATCTCACAGAAGGATTTATTTCAAACACTCGACTGACGTTATGAAGTGAGTTTGGAGTAAAAACGTTATTAAATGTGGTTTTTTCATGTGCTTTCAGATGGAGCAGCATTTACTACACAGAGACGTAGTTCACGGAGAAAGCAACGCAAACAGCTTTCATTATCGTGAATGATTTCTACGATTTCATAACCGCACAATTATATCGACTGCGTTTTTTTTAGCGTAGCTTGTCAGTGAACTACAGCTCTGTGTCATAAATGCTGCTTCATCTGAAAGCACATGATGGAGATTTAGTGCTGATTACAGAACCGGCTTTACTGACAAGATGCAAATGATAATCGCATTCAATTAATCGTACAGCCCTACAAGAAGATCCGCAAAAAAACAACTAAAATGGCAGAAATGTGTTTTTAAAAAATGATAAAATAATAGTATTTTAATAGCTGGAAAGCTAAGGCAGGTAGACAATGACTAGTGTCATTTTAATATGCAAAACTACTGTGAAAACACAGGCCCACTTCCTATTTGGCACCTTAACATTCATATCAAACACAAAGAGTTTAATACATCAAAAAGCTTTTAATTATAACAACATTTGACTAACACTGTCTTAAATTTATCTGACCCAAGTTTTAGCACGATCAGATGAAAACCTGAAAAAGAATTACAACGGAAATTGCAATTCCATGCTGCGTTTAATTAGAAGAGGAAAAAAATATTATTTCTAGGCCACTTGGTTGAAAAGTTAATAACTAAAACGTAGATGAGAAATTGAGCTGTTGGTGGCACTTGGAGGAGAAAAAAATCTCAATTTTAATAAGGCAGCAAATGAGAAGACAGCGCAAATGTCATTTTCTCACAGCCGTGAGCATGTTGTGAAATCTGCAATGACTTCTAAAGCTCTTATTCTTAATGAAAGCTCTAAAGCGCTGGACCCCGAGGATCCTGGAGACGCTGTCAGTGCCAATTACACTTACATCTGCATTATTGTACTTCCAATCTCTTTAGACTGTTTCGTATTGATTTAAATCACAGATTAATGAACTGCCTGTGGGTTATGCATTGTAGAGCAGAGAGTGGACATCCACTAATACACTGACAGTAATGAAACATCCCAGTGCAGACGACACATCGTTCACACGTTAATAAGCGTCAGTGTGCACACAGTCATAATAAGGTGCCATTTAAAGGTCAGACGTGAGCAGACATCCCCACTCAGGGAGGAAGATCCAAACCGCACAGACCGGAATGATAACAGTATAAGAGAAACCGACGATCAGTACCACTCCCTCAAGGCCTGCGCCAGAGGAACGCCAGTGCATGCATACTCATATACTTCTGACTTTCCACAGAGTCTGGACCAATTTACAGCTTGTTCTGGCCAAGAATCGCCCACTTATACAACAAGAGACTTGTTAAAGAGTTCATTTCATCTGAGAACCACTCGTGAGTGGGTTAAACTGGAAATTAATATTACAAAAATACACTGGAATGGGGAAAAAAATGACATTAAAATCAACAAAACTCTCAAAAATGAATATTTATTTTAATAAGCATTCCTGCCCATCCAAAGTGGATACTGACACAGATTTCACCGATTGATTCAATTCCAACTGACAAGCTCCTGATTTGATTGGATTTTGATTCACTTAGACAAATAACAGGCACAGTACATGTGCATTTTTCTTAAGAAAAACAATCTCTCAACTAACGCTAACTATACTATGTCAGTTGGTGATAATATTTAAAAAGATTCAAATTAACAACCGAGCCCAAACTTCAAAGCTGAGACTTTGATACCAAAAGTGAAGCACAAAGCTTTTTAGGACTATTGCACACAAAGATCAATCTTGGGTTTCAAGAATCAATATCAGTTCATTAAAACGAAGACAGGTCAAAATAGAGAAATCGATACAGTCGAGTCAACCCAGCCCTAATATTATTTACCCTTACTAAAACATTTTAATGCATGAAAAATGTCACACGGGGACATCCTTTAAAATTTTTCAGTTATGAAACGAACAAATCTGTGAATTAAAGTTTCGAATCGATTTTCTTTGAATCGACGGACAGTTTGAAATTATTGACAGAAATGAATCACTTATCAACTCATTTTATTTCATACTGATGGGATGCAAATAAAACATCTCAACTCTTTTTCACAGTCTGAACTATGAAAACAAAGGAGAATAGGCACCAAGTGCCTCTTAGCATCTTAAATGACACTAACCTTGCAAACTTGACCAAATATGGTGATTGCAACCAGCTCGTTTCTGTGCAAAAAATGCACCAGACTGTGGCCCTGCAATCTGAGGCAAGAAACTGTCACTGGAACCTATGTGTGATGTTCATCCGCTCACATCTGCAAAACATGCCATATAATAACATCTGACCAGCTGTGGTCTTCACGTGCCAGAGGGACACCAGCCACATCTGCATGCATCTAATCGGCAGTCAGATAAAAGAGCAGACACAACTGTGATTTTCTGCTCGTTGGGCACGACTCTTATCTCTTCACAAGTGGCTTCTCACATAACAGAAGTCATTTCCTTTTATAATCTTGCTCCTTTAAAAACAGGCTGATCATCTGTCATGCAGTGACTGGAAGCAAGGTGAACCCTGTAACTGATGTGTGTGTGTGTGTATGCAACTCCCATTACACAACTTAGGACACTTACACACTGCATGCACAAACACTCAAAAACACATAAGGCTAACAAATATCCATGCATCCACACACTCTCACTACAAATAAGCACTCAAACAATACATGCATGCATACACATATTCTAAATACAAATAACACTGCATGCATGCATGCATATTTATACTCATACATGTTACACAAAAAACCATGCATGAGCATGCACACACACCAAGCACTCGTGCACACTTTTGTGCATGTACACAAGCATAAACAAATACAAGCATGCATGCATAGATACAGACAAACAAGAATTTAAACAAACACATACTTGTACAAACCCATGCACATATGTACACACACTCAGAAACACACACATATGTACATGCATCCGCGCGCGCACACACTTGAGCAATGACAGCTCGAGCACAACTGCCTTGTCAACTGCTTAAAACAGCAAGAATCAAAGTCTGTCCTTCATCAACCCTTCTCATCTAACATGTCCAAATCTCTTCTCCCTCATTTGAAGTTTGCAAAGACACACATGAATGAGTTTAATAACCAGACATGCTTTATAAGCTCAGTTTGTTTAATAGTCACATGAGATGAACCGCCACGCCATCGGCGAATGTACACAAGACTCATGTAGAGCTCGAATAAAGGATGTTTTTTTTATATATATATGTATATATATACTCACTTATCATGCTATATGCACGGCTTTCCCCCGCTCGTCTCGTTTATGTCTCGGTTAGTCCATTAACGCGCTGAAATAACTGAACGCACGCGAGTCCTTCTCCAGTACTTTCACACACTTCAGTCGAACATGGAGCGAGTTAGGATTTCTGATTGACAGCGGCACGCGCCAATGGCGGAGGAGGATATAAAACCCACAGCCGCGTCCACAAATAGCCGCCAATCAAATGGCCCCGTGGGTGGGACTTCACGGTTTCCACTAGCGAGGTAGACTGTGTCTGTTGTTACTACTGTTAAATGTATTCAGTAATGTGTCGTGCTTTATTCATGACGGAATATACATGTTTTGTGTGCTAAATTAGACTATATAAGTACGTACATTTAATTTGAAAATATTTGGAAAAAAAATGCATACATATAAGTCAAATGACGGTGAAAATGTATACAAAGAATTAAAAAAAATAGCATTGTAGCTCCTTACAAACAATACTATGGTCAGGGTATGCACGTGATCGGAACCTCTGAGATGGTTCATGAATCATTTGATTCAGATCTGGACTTCGAAGCGCATATCGCAAATTATTTGATTGATCAGAATTTCGGAGCGGGTTTGTACTCTTTTGTTTCAGATCGTGACTTCGGAGCGCGAATCATTATCTTTAGAGCGGGTCCTCGAATCGAGCATTTCATCATGTGATTCAAATTATTTGATTCAGAACTTCAAAGTGTGTTGCGAATCATTTGATTCAGATCGGAACTTCGGAGCGAATATTTGTGAATCATTCAGACAGGTGTTTCGGAGTGGGTTCACGATTCATTCAGATCGGGGCTTCGGAGTGGGTTCACGATTCATTATTATGATTGGGACTTCTGAGAGTGTTTGACGAATCATTTGATTCAGATCAGGCAAATAATTTTATTTAAATCGGAACTTTGGAGCAGGTTTGTACAACTTTTTTTCAGGTCGGAACTTTGGAGCACGAATCTTTTGATTCAGATCGGGACTTCGGAGCGGGTTCGCGAATCATTCAGATCGGGGCTTCGGAGTGGGTCCGCGAATCATTCAGATCGGGGCTTCGGAGCGGGTTCGCGAATCATTCAGATCGGGGCTTCGGAGCGGGTTCGCGAATCATTCAGATCGGGGCTTCGGAGCGGGTTCACGAATCATTCAGATCGTCGCTTTGGAGCGGGTTCGCGAATCATTCAGATCGGGGCTTCGGAGCGGGTTCGCGAATCATTCAGATCGGGGCTTCGGAGCGGGTTCGCGAATCACTCAGATCGGGGCTTCGGAGCGGGTTCGCGAATCATTCAGATCGTCGCTTTGGAGCGGGTTCGCGAATCATTCAGATCGTCGCTTTGGAGTGGGTTCACGAATCATTCAGATCGTCGCTTCGGAGCGGGTTCACGAATCATTCAGATCGTCGCTTTGGAGCGGGTTCACGAATCATTCAGATCGTCGCTTTGGAGCGGGTTCGCGAATCATTCAGATCGGGGGTTCGGAGCGGGTTCGCGAATCATTCAGATCGGGGCTTCGGAGCGGGTTCGCGAATCATTCAGATCGGGGCTTCGGAGCGGGTTCACGAATCATTCAGATCGTCGCTTTGGAGCGGGTTCACGAATCATTCAGATCGGGGCTTCGGAGCCGGTTCGCGAATCATTCAGATCGGGGGTTCGGAGCGGGTTCGCGAATCATTCAGATCGTCGCTTTGGAGTGGGTTCGCGAATCATTCAGATCGAGGGTTCGGAGCGGGTTCGCGAATCATTCAGATCGGGGGTTCGGAGCGGGTTCGCGAATCATTCAGATCGGGCGTTCGGAGCGGGTTCGCGAATCATTCAGATCGTCGCTTTGGAGTGGGTTCACGAATCATTCAGATCGGGGCTTCGGAGCGGGTTCGCGAATCATTCAGATCGGGGCTTCAGAGCGGGTTCGCGAATCATTCAGATCGAGGGTTCGGAGCGGGTTCGCGAATCATTCAGATCGGGGGTTCGGAGCGGGTTCGCGAATCATTCAGATCGTCGCTTTGGAGTGAGTTCACAAATCATTATTCTTATTGGGACTTCTGAGACCGTTTGACGAATCATTTGATTCAGACCAGGTCTTCGGCGCACATATCGCAAATCATTTTATTTAAATCGGAACTTTGGAGCAGGTTTGTACCTCTTTTTTTTCAAGTCGGAACTTTGGAGCACAAAACTTTTGATTCAGAGCCGGGTTTGCAAAACTTTTGATCAGAACGGGACTTCGGAGTGTTCAGATCGTGGCTTTGGAGTGAGTTTGCGAATCATTCAGATCGGGTTTCAAAGTGTGTTGCGAATCATTTGATTTAGATCGGAACTTCGGAGCGAATATTTGTGAATCATTCAGATCGGGGTTTCGAAGCGGGTTCATGAATCATTATTCTGATCTGGACTTCGGAGAGTGTTTCACGAATCATTTTATTTAAATCGGAACTTTGGATCAGGATCGCAAAACTTTTGATTCAGATCGGGACTTCGGAGCATGTATTGAGATCATTTGATGTAGATTGCAAATTCGGAAAGGGTTTGTGAATCTTCTGATTCAGATTGGGACTTCGGAGTGGATTCACAAATCGTTCAGATCATGGCTTTGAAGCGGGTAGATTAGCGCTTGCAGGTCTGTACAGTGCCAGAAAAAAATTCTATGGGATTAATAAATTTAGTTGCACTAAATTTTAAAATAATCATCAACATACCATTGTTAACCAACTTTTATTTATAATGTGCTAAAACAAAAAGTATCTACAAAATAATACACTTTCAATATTTAGACAGGTGCAATCATTCTAAAATAATTCAATTATTCATTTACAAAATATAAACCAGTAGAAGAAAATGTTACAAAGGCAAAGTGTTTAAGATTTAAGATCAATATCACTCATTTTCACATTAGGAGGACTGATTCTGAAGTATGTTAGTGCTTTCATAAACTAAAATATTAAAACACACACAAGTAAATTCACCAAAGGACACAAATAATAACAAATCCCTTCATTATGCTTTCCAATGTTAAACAATGCGTTCTCAGACAGAGGTGTTTTATTATCATCAAGACACTAAAATGAGTTAAAATGACTTTTTTTCTTATTAAGACCATTTATATTTTAAATCTAGACAATACTATAGATCTTTCATGTTTAAATACTGAAAACAGATCATAGTCCTTGCACTCTACATACACGTTATGTTTTTTATAATATAATTGTAATATTATTTTAATGGTTATAGTATATTTGTACATGCTATTGTGTTGATCTACTGTATATTTGCTGCTGCAACACTGCAATTTCTTCTGTTCATGGTTTAACATTATAATAAAATCCTTCATATTTGCCATTGGCTCACATTGAGAGGCAAAGTCTGTTCACGGTGTGATTCCAGAGAGCAATGCAGCCTCATTGAGCAGATTTCCAGCCTCTTCCCTGTACTTCGGACTCAGTTCTTTGGCTCTCCGAGCCTCTCTGAGGTTTTCCCGCAGGTTGTCCACCAGCCTCCTTTGCTCCTGGTGTCTGGATTCAGCATCTTTGATCTGACTGACCATGCTGTCCTCATCTCTCAGAAGCGAGTCGATCATTTTGTGGAGTTTAGTGCTGACGGAGATGACGGATTTGGCAGCTCGGCTCAGCTCGTTGACGTTCTCTTGCGTCCGCTTCAGTTCGCTGGGGATTTCGGCCTCTGATCTCACCATCAGACTGAAGTCGTATCCTTTAACCTCCAGACTGATGTGGCAGAGCTCTGATGGAGGGAAAATGAGACTGAGAGATAATGAGGGCACTCCATGTGGATGGAAATAATTGTGCAGGATGTGGCTTATAAATGAAGGGTATATACTAGAGTAAGTAAAGTAAAATGTTATTCATATAGCACTTTTAAAGCTACAATGCACAGAGTGCTTTACACAATATAAAAAAACATATTCCTAAAATATACATTTATGAAGAGCTATACACAATATATGATGAAGCAAAAAAGATCAAACCCAAAATACACAAAAAAAACATCACAAAATACTATA
>NC_056615.1:26810754-27033254 GCF_018340385.1 Cyprinus carpio | reverse complement strand
AAAACAAATGTAGGCTACATGTAAATATGCATCCTGCACTTTCCATTCGGTCTGTTTTTTCATATATGCGCTTTATAGCCTATTATTAACGTGCTATTATTTATCTTATTATTTAATATATGCACAAAAAATTGCATAAGATACGATCTTTGGTATGTTATAGGCTACATTCATTTTAAGTTTAAGCAACAGACAAATAAAAAGTCCTTCGATTTAAATTATAAAAATTATAAATCATATAAAAATTCAGGAATAACTGCATTAGGCTCTATAATATAAGTGTGTAATAATTAATAATAATAATAATAATAATAATATGGTAATGGTGATATTCGTCCCAATAAGAGCTGATTATATGTCTTTAGTTCTGAGATAATATCAGTTCTCTAGAAGAGCCTCTAGGGATCGCCATTGACTCGCTTTTAATGCGCTCTGCTTGCTTTTTAATTATTTTTCTTTTTAATATTATTAATCTATTGTACCATACTTTTTTAATTGTTATCTTTTAATACGTTTCAGTTTTTATGTCTGCATTAAATTACATTTCCGTGCATGCTTTTTGAAATCGTTTCCATGGTCCTGTTGCACTTCCAAATTATAATAATAGTCATAATCATGAAAACAAACCAGAAGTGCTATCAGAAAGTGAAGTTTGCACGAGTGAACAGCCCTGAAGATGGGAGTACTGACAGCTAACAACACCTTGTTTCTTCTTAGGTTACCATTGTAGGAAGCTCATTTGGTCAGGCATTTGAGCAGTGTTGCCAACCTAGCAAATTTGTTGCTAAATTTATCAACTTTTCAGAAACAACTTTGAACAACTTCTGATAAGTGACTCAAGGCACACAATTTTCCATTTAATTACACAAAAAGAGATCACGTATATTACATTTCCTGTTATTTGCAATTGTTAAATGTAACAATAATAATAATTAAATAATTGTTATTTTATGAAACACCTGTTTTGTAGCTTGTAGCTGCGATTGCTGATCAGTCAGTACACTAAGAAAAATATCTAGACAAATGGAAAAGGTAGTAACTTTCCAGGACACAGCCATTTTCCATTATCCGTCGTTACCCTGTAACCCAAAATACATTGTTTAATTTAAAATGCAGTTTAAAACTATAACTAGTGTTAACATAGTAGATTGTGCCTTATTTTTTCAGATTTGTCTTAGAGTGTAGTATCCTAACTAACCACTAATACACTGCTTCAGACTATAATTGATCAGAATGTGTAGTTTTACTAGTTTACTAGCCAATAAAAAAATTAAATTGTTCAGAAATTAATGTGTAGGCTAACTGTTTAATTATTCAATATTGTATTAACACTTAGGCCTATCTATATTTTAATATTATACTGTGCATTATCTAAATTAACATGTAAGGTATATAATTAAGGTGTGGATGAATTAGATACTTAGCAACTAATGTTAAATGAAGTGAGTGCAAATGTACTTTTATATGTACAGTATATCTGTTTTTTGTCTTTTTGTGTGCGCAGCATCTGTGGTGTTACTGTAAATCTATCTCATGCTCATGTTTGTTTGATGTATGATGTATCTGTACCCTTCAACTAAAAAATAAGTAAATAAATAAATTAACACATATAATGTATATATATATATATATATATATATATATATATATTATATATATATATATATATATATATTGCTGAGATTTGACGCAGTGACACAATGTTGCACTGCGATTACGTAATGACGTCACAATGCCATTTAGAAACTTTCATCAACAAATCAAGCAACTTCCCCTGATAATTAGCTGGATCTGAGATACATGGCCAGAGATGCTACGCAGTTATTATGCAGCTCAATCCGTGTCTGTGGAGCTAAAAATGCGGCAACTATGTTTGCGACACAGCCGCTGGTTTGTCTTTGACTTTGAGTGCCAAGTGCTTGAAAACACAGAAGCAGGCAGCTGAACAAAGCTTAACCAGCTGTTGGTAATTTGCCTTCTCTCTGCGCCGCTACCTGCTGTGAAACGGCGCCGGTACCGTATCATTTCGCTGTCATCCGCGCGCCGTTAGCAGAGCGCGTAAGTGAAGGTTTGCAGAATGAAACAGTATTGATGGGGGACGTCTCCGGAAGCAGGTGTTTGTGCTGACAAACGAGAAAAAGCGCTTCACTAGCTACTAATTGAGCAGAAAACATGAGGGGAAAAAAGAAAGAGACGTGCATCCAGCACGAGCAATCACACGTCAAATACAACAATAGCACTCAGGAGTAGATGAGGCCTACTCTAATCCATCTCTTTGAAAGGATTATTGGTGCTCCCCTGCCCACCCTTCAAGAACTGTATACATCCAGAGTGAGGAAAAGGGCTCAGAAAATCACAGGATCCCTCACATCCAAGTTACCCCCTTTTTGAACTTTTGCCATCTGGCCGGCGCTTCAGAGCCGCAAATACCAGGACAGTCAGACACAAGAACATTTTTTCCCCCCAGGCAATCTACCTCATGAACAGTTAAATGTTCCCCACTTATGCAATAAAAATGTGCAATATCTTTATATTTATTTGTTACCCCTCCATCCAAGTACATCTCTGCATCTTACTCTATTATATTCCATTATCATAGCACAACTGTTCATACAGTTTATTTATATGCAATTTTTTTTTTTGACTGTTTGTTGTTGTCTCTGTGTACAAATTCCTTGTATGCGTAAGCATACTTGCCAATAAAGCTCTTTCTGATTCTGATTCTGATTATATGACTTCATAAACCGCTTAATTAATTTACAACGAAACACATGCTAATGCACACTCCTATAATCTCCTATTAGAGTTGCTCTAGGATATGTACATAGATATTAATATTATTATATATATACATAAAATTAAAATAGCATATCCACTTGTTTTTCTTTAAAGCGATGTAGCTATTTTCTGTAAATTTGCTGGATTTCAGGTTCATTAGCCGCTAAAACTAAGAATAACCGAGTGCAGTGAAATGTAAAACTATCGCGCCTACAAACCAGCGTGTTAATTTTTAAGACTATATATAAAAAAATTATATGATAAAAAATCTAGTTTGTATAATATCAAGCAGCATAACGGACTGATTTGTACAGGTGAAATACCTGTAAACGAATGACACCGGAAGCCGGAAGTTAGAAATGGCGCGTCCGATCTTTAAATTAGCGGTTTTTGCTTTGTATTGTCAGAGACTGTTGACCGATGACTAGATGGAAATACTTTGCAAACTAGTGAGCCTCTTTATACAGCGCTTTAGACATCGCAGGGGGCCACAAGGGTCTTTGGAAAAGTTTAGAGAAAATCAGTGTAAATTAACTAATAATATTAAAACGAAATAAATGATTAAATTAAAACGCACACATAAATAAATAATAAAAATTAGATTAAAATGTAAAAAAATCCCTAAAGATCATGCTCCATAAAGATATTTTGTACATTTCCTGCCATAAATATATCAAAACTTGACTTTTTATTATCAATAGGCTATGCATTGCTTAGAAATTTATTTGTACAACTTTAAAGATGATTTTCTCACTATTTTGAGTTTTTCAAATAGTTGCATCTCAGCTAAATATCGTCCTATCCTTATTTATTCAGCTTTCGGATGATGTATAAATCTCTATTTCCAAAAAAAAATGGACCCTTATGACTGGCTTTGTGGTGCAGGGTCACTTATATTCTGTCAAACTAGTTTTCTGGCTCTGTGGAGCGATGTTATAGTTGTTATGTAGACTAATATCATCAACAGGCCTCTGAAGGGCTATATAACTGCGTTTATAAACGCAATGCACACTTTATATGTGCCTGTGCACGCTTTGAGTGAATGATGTGTCCAGCGTGAGGCATTTCCCGCGAAACTGCACAGCGCCGCATTCTGGACTGTTCCATTCAAACCGCAGGCGCGATCGCGGGGGGAGCCGGCAGCGTTCAATCTCACACTAAACTTAAGAACGGAGACTTTTTTTCTTTTATATTCCATCACCTGTTTATACTCATTGCATATAATAGGTATTATGTTAATAATAGCAAATACAAAGTGAGCTGGTGACTTTTTAGTGACGGACTGGAAACGCGAACACCCCTCCGTTTTCTCACAGCCTCCGGTCCGCTCGTGTTGTTTTTTAAACCTTTCATTCATTAAAGAGTTCTAATCGCACACTGAAAAAGCACGCGAAATCACTTTAATTCTTAAAATGATCAGAACACGCAGCGCATCCTTGAAGGTAAGAGCCATAAGAAGTGTTTTCCATTTAAAAGCGTCCTTTAAGACAAACCGCGTCGGTGTCGAGAGTTGAGTTAAAGCGTGCACACGCTGAACGTTACGCTGCGTGCAGAAAGACCGTCGTTTTAAAACGTACTTAAATACATATTTAATAAAGCACAGGAGCTGATCATCAGAAAATGTAGTGAAGACTGCAGTGTTAATGATGATGCATCTTAAAACCACTTTTACTTGCTTTTTTCAGATCTTTGTTTTGAAGTTATGGATATCTTTTGATGTCTGCACCGAGTTAATAAATGGCATTATAATATTAATAATAAAAAAAATGTTATTAATCATTTTTCATGCAATGTATATTATTATTATTATTATTAATGTTAACAGTAGTAACGTTAGTAATAATAATAATGCATGGATTGTTCTTGTTTTCATTATTATAATTGTTATTACTAGTTTATTACATATATATAATAATATTAATTATTTAATGTTTGCTCTAATAAACCTCTTGCTTTCAGGCAAAGCAGCTGGAGGTAACAGATCTGTCAGAGGACAGCAGAGACAGCATCCAGTCAAAGGGATCCTGGAAGCCTGTTAGTATCATCTACAGTGTCAGAAATTACTGCTAGTTATTACTGATGATTAATTATTAATATTTGGAACCAGTTCGCCAGAGAATATTTACTTTTATGTGTGCATATTCTTTTCCTGAAGATATGAAAACACAAAGTGTGCTGTTGTATGTCAAAAAATGTTTCGTTTTAAACCGTAATAGTTTTTAATAATATTTCAGATTTGATTGTTTTTATATATATATATTTTCAGTTTTCGTTTTTAATTTTTTAATTTTAATTGCTAAGTTTTAGTAATTTTTTTAAATGCATTCTTTTTTTTCAGCTAAACTCTTTTTTTAATGCATTAATTTTTATTCTGTTAAACGTAAAAATGTAAAATATTTTAACTTGAAATAAATGTTAAGTGAAAAAAAATATTTTATTATTTTTAATTTTTGTTTAATGTCAATATAGTATTTATTAGTTTTAGTTATTTTAGTGCTTCAACTTAAAGTCAAAAAAAGGAAAATAATTTTAAAGCATGCATATATTTATACATGTACACACACACACACACAATTATTTATATATTATATATTTTTATAATTTAATTTGTAATATAAAACCATGTTACTTTAAATAAAATCAGTAGTAACTAAAAAGGAAGTTGTTTATAATTATATTATATAATAGGTATTATGTCAATAATAACAAATACAAAGTGAGCTGATGACCTTTTTAGTGACGGACCGAGTCATGTGTTCAGAAGAGTTGCTTTTCTTCTTCCAAGCAATGCTTTTAAATCACGAGTGAAGAGACCGAACTGTCATTCATTTGCATTTCTGAGTTCGAATTAGAAATAGAAACACAATCCGGGAATAATAATAATAATAATGATGATGATGATGTGTTTCGTCACTCTCTCTGTGTCAGGATGTTTGCTTCAGGTCCAAAGACATCACGGATGAGCTGGCGCAGGCCTTCATGGACACCGAGAGCGAGGGCGAGTTCGAGGGATTCTCTGCGGACGAGTGTGAATGGAGAAAACCGGTGGTAAATATGACCAAAAAACCATGTGCAGTTATGATGTCTGGGAATATCTGCTCCGTTTGGGTTAAAGGAGTAGTTCACCCAAATGTGCTGAAGATGTCCTCACTCTCAGGTTGTCCAAGATGTAGATGAGTTTGTTTCTTCATCAGATTTGGAAAAATGTAGCATTGCATCAGTGTCTCATCAATGGATGCTCTGCAGTGAATGGGTGCCGTCAGAATGAGAGTCCAGACAGCTGATAAAAACATCACAATAATCCACAGCACTCCAGTCCATCAGTTTACATCTTGAGAAGACAAAAGATGTGCATTTGTAACAAACAAATCCATCATTAAGACTAAAATAGGAGTCCATAATCCTTAATAACGCATCCTCCAGTCAAAAAGTGTTCTGGTCTGAATCAGGAGAGAGATCTGCACAGATCAAGCACTGTTTACAAGCCAAAACAGCTCCTAACTAAATATGTGTGTGGATTTTGAAGTGAGAGACAACATGAGATGGACTTATTCACTGGTGGAAGCGTTATTATGGATTATGAACTCATATTTTAGTCTTAATGATGGATTTGTTTGTTAAAAATGCACATCTTTTCACTTCTCAAGACATTAACTGATGGACTGGAGTGGTGTGGATTATTGTGATGTTTATATCAGCTGTTTGGACTCTCATTCTGACGGCACCCATTCAGTTCCATTGGTGAGCCATTGATGCAATGCTACATTTCTCCAAATCTGATGCAGAAACAGACTCCTCCTAATCTTGAATGGCCTGAGAGTGAGGACATTTCCAGCTAATTTTTATTTTTGGCTGAACTATTTCTTTAATTATATATATATATAATCAAATGGAAATGTCCCCAGCAGAGCGAGGGCTCTGATAACGACAGCGACGACAACGGCTTTTATTCTGACGGAGAGGAACCGGCGTCTAAAAAGAGGCGCAGCTCTGGACTGTGTGTCGCATTCAAGTTTCCCACCAAAAGAGGCCCTGCCCCTAAACGGAACACAGCCAAAAAAGGCAACAAAAAAGAGGCCCCGCCCCCAGCCCCGCCCATCAGCAGGAAGCCTGCAGGAGTAAACAGGAAGCGGCGCGAACCAGAGCAATCAAAAGAGTCTACATTATATGAGCGTATACGTGCAGAGAGCCAATCAAAACCCTCTGATAGCGTGACCGGTGTGGAGAGTCTACTGACCGACGAGGAGATGCAGATACTGAGCAAGAGGGCCAAGAACATCCAAGAAAATAAAGCCATGGTATTATTCTGTTTGGTTTAAAATATTTATATGTGTGTTTTCTTTATAAAATATAATTCAAAACAGCATTTTTTTCCATATATATTTATAACTAATAATTATAGCAGTGCTTGTTTTTACTTTGTTAAAATGTAAATATTTTAAATAGTTTTAAATAAAATACAATTAAAAATTTTTTGCACATAATTGTAACTAATAATAATATTTTTACTTAAATTGTGTTTTAAAATGTTTAATGTTTTTAATAAAATAATTCAGAACACCATTTCTCATCTATATATTTGTAACTAATAATCATAATATTAATATTTTACATTTTCTTAATTCATTTTGCTTTAAAATAATATTTATATTTTTTCTCAAAGCAGCATTTTGTCATACGTATTTGTAATTAATACATTTTTACTTCAATTTTGTTTTAAAATATGTATTTCTTTAAATAGTTTTTTTTAAATAAAATCTAATTCAAAACAAATTTTTGTCAAATATTTTTACATCTTTAATTTTTTTTTATAAGAATATAATTTTTTTAAATATAATACAATGCAAAACAGCATTTCAATATGTATTTTGTAACTAATTCTAATATTTTTTCTTTAATTTGGTTTTAAAAGGTTTTTCTAATAAAATACAATTCAAAGGAGCATTTTTCATTTTTAATAATAATATGTAATACTAATATTTCTTTACTTTTTTAAATTTTGTTTTAAAGTAGTATTTCTAATATTTTTAAAATATAAATTAAAAACAGTCTTTATTTATATTTGTAATATTTAATATGATATTAAGTATACTATTAATTTATAGCAGTATTGTCATGTATTTGAAACATTTATTCATTTTAATATAATATTGATGCAAATTCAGTTTTTTTTTAATCAGTTTTTTCATAATATCTCGGATGTTTACATTAACTTAAACTCTTTTCTTGCAGCTTGCAAAACTTTTCGCAGACTTGAGTTCTCTGCCTGAACTTCCTTCTAAGACGACACCTACGGTGAGATCCCACAATCCCCTGCACCACACACATGCACAGAACCTACACAAAATGCTCTGCAGTTCAGTTACGTTCACTTCACACTGATGGTCTGTCTGTGCCCTAAATAGAAGAAAAAGAAGCCATCCTCCCCGAAACGCCGTTTTTCAGAGGTTCAGGTCGAGAGACGAAACCCGGGCCGCAAGGCCAGACCCCCGGAGCATTTTGGGATTGAGGTGGAGGAAAAACCGGCTCCTCTGAAGAGAGAGAGCGGACAGATGGACATCAAGCGCCTGATGGAGGCAAGAGACGCAAAGAAAACTGAACTTACTGTAGAGACAGCACCAAAAACATTTTCATTATTATTCAGATATTGTTTATGTATTTATCTATTTTTTTATTAATTATTTGAATTATATATTATATAAATTATTTGTAATTTTTCTTTTAGTTTTTTATCTAATAATTATATTTTATTTGATTTATTAACTAAAAAAGTTTTTTTTTAGTGTCTGGTTAGCTTTTTCATTGCAGTTTACTATTTGAAATAGTATATATATAATTATTATAAATTTTTAAATTAAATAAAAAGTTAGAGATAAATAGAGAATGGTTTTGTATATATTATGAAAAACATAAACTAAAATAAAAATTTGAAATAAGTTAAGGTACTACAATTTATATGTTTGGTGCATTATTGTCTGAATTGAAAGTCTAATTTAAAAATTAAAATTTGAGGAAAAAAAATAATTATATATATATATATATATAATATATATATATATATATATATATTATATATATCTATATATATATATATATATATATATATATCTATATATATATATATAAACATTTAAAAAAAAAACAAATACATAAAGAACCCTGAACTAAATAAAATAGAATTATTAGATAAAAACCTAAAAGAAAAATTGCAAATAAGTTAAAGTACTAAATTTTGTATTTTTAGTTCATTATCCTTTCCTGAATCAAAAAAAGGTAAAAAAAAAAATACTAAAAATACTAAATATAAAAAAGTAGTAATTCAACTAATAAACTGTAATAAAAAATATAAACCGATATAAAAAAAGAATATAAAATAACTATTTAATAAATAAATATAAATATTAAATGAAAAACATGAACTAAAATGAAAATGACTAATAAGTTGAAGTATTCAAATGCACAGTGTGCGTGGTGTTTTCTTCACGGGTCTGGCGTGTGTTCTGCAGGTTAAGGAGGGTCTGGGCGACGCTCGGCCGAAGCAGAGGAAGCGGCGCTCGCGTGAATCCATACGAATGCCGGAGGACATCACTGAAGAAGAGCTGGAGAACGTGGCCGATCGCGCCAAAGACAAGATCCTGGATAAAGAGAACGTGAGTGCTGAGGGCCGCCGCGTGCCCCGTGTGTGACTGAGAGCTTTATTAATGCCTTTCTTGATGATCTCAGGGCAGCACGTGCCATCAGTGCCGGCAGAAGACCCTCGACACCAAGACTGAGTGCAGGGGCCTGTACTGCTGCGGGGTCAAAGGTCAGTTCTGCGGCCCCTGCTTACGCAACCGCTACGGAGAAGACGTCCGCGCCGCGCTGCTGGATCCCGTAAGACACCCAAATACAGCAATCTGACTATAGCTATTAACAATCATTTCTGTTTAAATAAAGCGGAGACATGTGACCCTGCAGCACAAAAGCAGTCTTAAGTCTCTGGGGTATATTTGTAGCAATAGCCAAAAATACATTGTATGAGTCAAAATTATTGATTTTTCTTTTATGCCAAAATTCATTAGGATTTTAAGGAAAAATCATGTTCCATGAAGATATTTTGTAAATTTCATACCGTAAATATATCAAAACGTAATGTTTGATTAGTGATATGCATTGCTAATAACTTAATTTGGAGAACTTTAAAGATGATTTTCTCAATATTTAGATTTTCAGATTCAAGGTTTTCAAATAGTTGTATCTCAGCCAAATATTGTTCTATCCTAATAAACCACACATCAATGGAAAGATTATTCATTTCAATAACTTGACTGTTAAGACTGCTTTTGTGGTCCAGGGTCACATATAATAAAATAAATATACAATTGAAAAACTTACACAAAAATAAGAAATTTGCTTTGGAAAGTAACTGAAATTAATATGTGTGTTTCTCTGTGTGTGTCTGTGTGTGTGTGTGTGTGTGTGTGTGTGTCTCTCTCTCTCTGTGTTTGTCTCTGTGTGTGTGTGTGTGTTTCTCTCTCTCTCTGTGTTTGTCTCTCTGTGTGTGTGTGTGTGTGTGTGTGTGTGTGTGTGTGTGTTTGTGTGTGTGTCTGTATGTGTCTGTGTGTGTGTGTGTGTGTGTGTGTGTGTGTGTGTGTGTGTGTGTGTGTGTGTGTGTGTGTGTGTGTGTGTGTGTGTGTGTGTCTCTGTGTCTCTGTCTGTGTGTTTCTCTGTGTGTGTGTGTGTGTGTGTGTGTGTGTGTGTGTGTGTTTCTGCAGTCGTGGGAGTGTCCCATCTGTCGAGGATTTTTTTGTTTGTGTGTGTGTGTTTGTGTGTGTGTGTGTTTTGCGACCGGGGCTCTCACCAGACTCGCCAAGTTCTACGGACACGATAACGTCCGAGAATATCTGGAGAGGTGACTCACTACACACTCAACAACACTTACTGAATACTGCCTTACTGTGTCCCCTCAGATTTTAACATTTCAACAACTATTGCATGTTCACAGTTCTCTGAGATTGGTTAATGATCACATGACATGCAGATAAATATATATATATATATAAACAGGTGCTCAAGTACCCCAGTTTGGGGAAACTCTAGTTTATCTCTTCTTATGGGAGATTTTTGTATAAAATATCTTAATCTTCATCAAGCAGTTTGCTCTTGATGGATTTAAATTTTCTTTTTTTTTTTTTTTACATATTTATTTTATTTATTTATTTATTTATTTATTATTTTTAACGGGTTCACAAACATTTTACATGCACAAAACATTTTCTAGTATTGTCTAAAATAGTTTTAAAAATAATATTAAAATTAAGTTAATTTCAATAAATTAACAACAGTGTAGTACTTATTTTTACATTTATTTAAACATTTCACAATTTTATGTAATTAATTAGTTTTTCATCAACTCATCACCCTCCCTCATAATAAATATTCATTTATACATTTAAGATAATCTACAATTTTCTGACGTAACTAAAAAAATTTTTTTTTTAAAATTCTGACGTAACTAATTATGATTAATCAACTTTATTTTCTTAGATATTTATATTTAAATTTTTTTGTAGATATTTCTAATTGAAATAATTTTATTTAACTTAATTATTAATTTTATTTATTTAAACCATCCACATATTTCTACATTTTATATTTCTGATGTAATTCATTATTAGCTTTTCATCAACTCACAAACCACCCTCAAAATAAATATTTTATACTTTTTAGATATTTATGAACTTTTTTTCATGTATTTTTTAACCTTTATCAACTTGCAAACCATCCTTAATAAATATTTATAATTTTTTTCTTTTTTTTTATTATTTATTTGATTTTTAGCTTTTAATCGAGTCACAAGCCGCCTGCAGGTCCTCCAGTGTGTTAAACTCTGGTGTGTGTTTTCATATAAAGTCTCATGTAGTTAATTCCTGTCAAATTAAACCAAGTGCTGTTTCTCCAGACAGGAGTTTAATGCTGCTCTCTCTCTCTCTGTGTGTGTGTGTGTGTGTGTGTGTGTGTGTGTGTGTGTGTCAGTCTGCAGAAGGACGTGGAGTGAAGACGATCCTCCGTCACAGATGAACCTGATGGGAATCAGTCTGATCGTTCACTCCTGACACTTTTAAAGAAAACACTGAGCGTTTCCAGCAGTGTTCAGCAACGATATGCAAACCAAGCCCTATTTTATACTTCATGATGTTGTACTGTTTTTACTGATTTTGTTTTAATGAATCCTACTGTTCTCCTGCTAATTAAAGGCAGAGATATCTTGAGATCCTGTAACAGATGTGTCTGATTACACAGCCTTTTCTCTCATTTGCACAATTTGTGTTTTTCTCTCTGAAAACGTTTTATTGGAAATTAGTTTAAATAAAGGTCCTTTTATTTCAAATTTTACATGCTCTGTTTTTTAAATATATGATGTGTAAAGATTTAATTAATTTAACAAATTAGTTTAGTACGAGTGTGTGTGTGTGTGTGTGTGTGTGTGTATATATTGGTGAATATAATCAAATAATCTTGAGAAATGAATCGGATGTGGATCATTATTTAAGGGTGCTGGTTTGATTTGGGCTTCGGTGGGGACATAACAGCAGACAATAGATGTTTAAATGTTTGATAAATGATGGATAATTTTGCAGTCGCTAGATATCGGTAGAGACAATCTCATTTTGTAAGTGACTTTTCTTTGTTTTAAAGCTGCTTTCTTTGGACTGACTACTCAAAAAAGATATATAGGAAAATAGAACTTAATTCATTTGTGTTTCCTGCTAGCTACATTTTACACACCGAAACTAAAATTTACTTTCTTGAAGTCTTTAAACCTCTCCTTTCTTTATTCAAAGTTGATCTAGATAAGTACGTTAACTGCCCGAAGTTCTGTTAATACTAAAGCAGTAAAAACTGTATCTCTGTTGATCCTATGTGTCCTCTTAAGGTTTTTAAGGTAGTAAAGGCATTTATTACTTTTCTGTTGAGCTGCAACATCCCTTACAAAAGTTCACCATGGTTTTACTAAAAAGAAAATAATAGGACTACATAAAACATTATTTCGACTCTTTACAATAGTAAAACCATGGTACATTTTCTCAAGTGATTTGTATTTGCGTACACATTCTTTCTTTCTTCTGTTTTGTTTTTATAACTGTACTGCCTTAATGGTTTGATGTTTTCTACTATTCAATAAAAAAAGATTCGCGATACGCGCCGAAGTTCCGATCTGAATCAAATGATTCACGCTCCGAAGCTCCGATCTGAATCAAATGATTCACGCTCCGAAGCTCCGATCTGAATCAAATGATTCGCGCTCCGAAGCTCCGATCTGAATCACATGATTCGCGCTCCGAAGCTCCGATCTGAATCAAATGATTAGCACTCCGAACTTCCAATCTGAATCAAATGATTCACGCTCCGCTGCTCTGATCTGAATTAAATGGTTCGCACTCCGAAGCTCCGATCTGAATCAAATGATTCACGCTCCGAAGCGCCGATCTGAATCAAATGTTTTGCACTCCAAAGCTCTGATCTGAATCAAATGAATCGCACTCCGAAGTTCCAATCTGAAACAAATGGTTCGCACTCCGAAGCTCCAATCTGAATCAAATGATTCAAACTCCGAAACTCCGATCTAAATCAAATGATTCGCGAACCTACTCCCAAGTTCCAATCTGAATCAAATGATTCGCACTCCGAAGCTCTTATCTGAATCAAATGATTCGCACTCCTAAATTCCAATCTGAATCAAATGATTCATGCTCCGAAGCTCCGATCTGAATCGAATAATTCACGAGTCCACTCCGAAGTTTCAATCTGAATCAAATAATTTGCGATCCGATGTCCCGATCTGAATAATGATTCGTGAACCATCATTTTAGATCAGGACTCGGAGTTCAGATTGCTATTAACTGATGATTCGAATCATTCAATTTGCAAAATGATTCACGAACCTACTCCAAAGTCCCGATCTAAATCGAATTATTCGTGATACAGGATTAGAAGTTCCGATCTAAAGAAAATGACTTGCGACATGTGATCCGATTGGAGCGCATCGAAATCATTTTGCGACGCAGCTGATTCTGGGTTTTCTGGGAAAAGCTCTGTTTCACCCATTGCTGTGCTTTTCAAAATTATTTCAAGTGATGTTGAAATTCGAAAATGAATGGCTCTTTTGATCTGGTTTTTGCAAGTGATCTTTTGAACCTTAGTGATCGAAGTCACAAGTTTGAATCAAGTGGCGCGGTTCCTGCGTAAATGATTCAATTGAATCGGTTTGCCTGTTCCTCCACTTTTCGCATCTTCAGCCTTGTTTACACAACACCGTCAGCACTACTACTGGCTTAACTTGCTAGTTTTACGCCATTGACTAAAATAAGCGAAAAAAGTATGATGTTTACAAATAAAATATAAATATTTCCATTGCAAATATAACATCCAACACAAATCTACAAACATATTCAGATGAGGTAACGTTAATCAGTTTAATTCTAACTAGTGAAACTCCATTAATATAACGAGATGCAGCTCAAAATGCATGTTAGATGGAATCATTGTGCATTATGATCGAATTTGTAGCTTAATTCACTATATTTGAGATGGTTCGAGCACTGCAGTTCAATAACAGCATCCAGTGTCTCATATACCATCAAAGTGATGTTCAGTTTATCAGTATATATTGTAATACATACCTGTTTTTGAGAAATTATTGTTGTATTGGATTGTGTTAAATCTATATTGAGTGATAGTCAATGTAGAAGTTCTATGTACACATCTCAGGTTGGTGTGACCTATTTCAGATGCGGCCGAATTCCCAGCCACAGAATCTATGAATCTCATTATCTGTTTATTCTACAGTATGAAATATGAACATCAACTGGTGAGACGTGTCAAACGAACCAACTTTCTGTGAAGAGACAGGTGCTGCGTTACTGTGTGCATGCAGATCGAGCGAGCGTGAGACACACACACACACACACAGCAGCTGTTAAAGTGGATAAAGCGTCCCTTTGGTGGTGCACTGCAGGTACAGAGCTGTCAATCAAACAGAGAAAAGAACAAAAGAGAGCCGCCCACCTGAACCATCTCCACCTCCACACACCATCATCCCTCATTCCTGCCCTCCATCACAGACTCAACACGCCACACACACACAATCAGAGATTAACAACTTATGCAGTTTGTTCCTGGATGACTGCAGTGTTTGGTCACATGACCCGTCAAGCATTTTTGAATATACTACTTTGTATTAGAGGTTTGCACATATTTCCAATCCAAAGTGTGATCACTAGTATCATCCTCAGGCCATCCGAGATGTAGATGAGTTTGTTTCTGCATCAGATTTGGAGAAATGTAGCACTGCATTAGTTTCTCACCAATGGATGCTCTGCAGTGAATGGGTGCCGTCAGAATGAGAGTCCAAACAGCTGATAAAAACATCACAATAATCCACAAGTAATCCACTCCACTCCAGTCCATCAGTTAATGTCTTAAGAAGTGCAAAAAACTGAAACAAATCCATCAAAACTTTAAACTTCAAACCATTGCTTCCAGCTAAGTCCATAATATATAATAACGCTTCCTCCAATGTGAAATTATATAACTGCCAATTCCATTCCTTGATTATGATTGGCTGAGTCACATTCTAAACCAAATAATATACACACTTGTGACCTCAATCTATCAGTAATACTGTGCCACTGTGTCCCATCTAACAGGGAACGTTCTCTCAAAGTTATGAACATTAATAGAAACATTAATAGAATGTTAACTGGTTTGTTAACTGGAATGTTTGTAAAAGTTAACAGTATAATGATGTTTTTAAAACATTAGCACAAAAACATTACTTGTACATCATTCAAGGAACGTTTCTTTACGGAAATGTTTTAGTTGGATGCTCGTCGACATTTAAAAAATGTTACTAGTTGTTTTTGGAATGTTCAGAGAACATTAAAACTATATGTTTTCTGCAGAATTCTAAAACAGAACCTTCAAATAACATTCAAATTACCATTTAAAAAAAACATTAAGACATTAAAAACTAGACATTTTGAATGTTTAAAACAGTTTTTATAACTTAATGAAAACATTAGCAATATGTTCTTAAAATATATATATATATAAATATATATATATATATATATATATATATATATATATAATATATATATATATATATATATATATAAAGTTAAACCTCTTGATGATGGATTTGTTTCTTTTGTCTTCTCTAGATGTTAACTGATGGACTGGAGTGGTGTGGATTACTTGTGGATTATTGTGAAGTTTTTATCAGCTGTTTGGACTCTTATTCTGACGGCACCCATTCACTGCAGAGGATCCACTGGTGAGCAAGTGACAACAACAACAAACTCATCTACATCTTGGATGAGTGAATTATCAGCAAATTTTCATTTTTGGGTTAACTACCCCTTTAAGTAGTATTTGAAATTGTTAACTAATGTTGACAAATAGAACGTTACAGTAAAGTGTTGTTTTATGTTAAAGCTCACATTGTAAATAAAAGGCAGCACAGACTGGAATAAAGAATAAGACATAGACATGAACTCTTTAAGACAGAATTACTCACTTTAATTTTTAAGTGTTATGCAGGCAAAGTCCCCCCCCCCCTTTTTTTTACCCATTAACATAACACGTTTGTACAAAGTTATTTTAAAAATATCAATAAACTGCAGCCTTTCAGGCTAACCTGGCAAAAAACCCATTATCAAATGCCATGAGGACAAAGGAACATCTTAGAAAAATGATTTACAAATGAGGTGTCACTAGAAAATATTAAAGAAAATCGCTCGCCACAGAAAATATTACCAAAAAACATCTATTTATAATTGTTTGGTATCAACCATTTCTTTTTAAACTTTTTTTTTTCTCCATTTGAAACACGTCATGGTGCGAAACGTCAGATAAATTAAAAGCCATGGTTTTACTTCTAAAAGGACCACGATTAGAAATAACAGATCGTTACTAAATAGAGATTGTTAGCGGAAATGAACCATGCAGCACGTCATATCTCTGCATTAGCAGCGCACAATACACATTAGCAAATACTAATAATAATAGAAGGATAAATAATAAATTAGACACGCGCACACGAGAAAAACGGGCTCGAAATGAAACCAAATCAAACGAAAGTCACGATTAAGAACGCCACGGCACAGATTTCTCAACATCAAACTCATCGAAGTGGCTTCAGGGTGTGTTTCTCGCCCCGCCGTGACCCGGAGGGAGCGTTTGGAGGGAGTCGGTGGGCCGAATCTCTTTGGAGAGCGCGAGAAAGCCGACGGGCGACACATCGACGCGGGTCGGGGGATCTTCACGAGGGCTGAAGCAGATCGTCGCTCGCTCCCACAGTGTTCGCCATCGTATATAAAAAGCTAAATGCGGTCACCTGCACACGAATATTTCTGAAAACACAGTCGAAGCCCCACGTTCCCCTGCCCAGCCGTAACATAGTGGTACTGCAGTGTTTGTTAAGGCATCAGAGTACAGTTTATATGACTTGAGATCAGAGAGAACTTCTCCAGGTGTTTTTCTTAAACATATTCTACCCCTCGGTAATGTAAACATGGCAAAGATTGTCTTTATAGTATTGCTTTCGTTTAACATAGCATGTCTCGGAAAGCTAGATTGTTTTCTTTCTCGTTTATTTTATTTTTTTCTAAAGTAATCGTAACTGGAATGCATTATTTGTAAATCTAATGTGCTTTTCTTTAAATAGCCCGTCTCTATAATCTCGTTTCTCCTACATAAAAGTTTGACTGCTGAATCGTCGATTATATTATTATATATGCTTGAATTATAAAGCGTTCTGTACACGAGGCCGCGATTGGCTGACGCTTCGCGACACGCTCCAATCACAGACAGCGTCGCTTTCTAGCTTGTGCTGCGACTCTAATCGTGTACTTAATATCTGTTAGGTGCTCATCTTTCTAGCCTGATCGTACACAAAACCACAGACCATCGCGTGAAGCTCTGAGATTCTCATCCCCGACTGCATGTTCGATCCGAAACCTATGAAAACTTGTTTCCGCCACAGAATTTTTTTTCTTAAATGAATTGCGAATTTGTATAGAACAATTCAGACTGCCTTTCCTCGCAATTTCAAGTTTATAACACCATTCGGACCTTTTTTCGCAATTGTACATTGTATCTCACAATTTTGATATTTTTCACGCAGTTCTGAGTTTATATCACAATTTAAACTATTTTTCTCACAATTCTGAGATTTCATCTCACAATTCATATTTTTGTTTGATATAATGTATTATTGCGGAAAAACTCAGAATTGTGAGATATAAACTCTCGATATATACTCTCAAAGTCTGAACTGCGAGATAAAAAGTCGCAAGTTTCCTTTTTTATTTTTTATTCCATGGTGAAAAAAATATAAGATATAGATACAAACTCAGAATTTAAAAGGAAAAAAGTGAGAATTGCGATATATATAAATCAGAATTAAAAGAATGAAAGTCACAATTTGTGAGAAAAAAGTCTGAATCTTGCAAAAATTATCTATTTTATTCCATGGCAGAAAAAAAAAAAAAAAACATTTGCGAGAAGTAAACTTGGAGTTCAAAGGAAAAAGTCAGAATTGCGAAAGATAAAAATTTTGAATAATAAAAAAAAAAAGTCAGAAATGCAAGATAAAAACTCAGAATTGTGCGAAAAAGTTAGAATTGCGATATTTAAACTTAGAATTCAAAGGAAAATTCTGATTTACAAAATAAAAACAGAATTACGAGGAAAAAAAAGCCAGAATTGTGAAATAAAAATAAATAATCATAATTACCTTTTTTATTTTTTGTATCATGTGGCGGAAACGACTTTCCATAGAAACCACTTTGAAAACACATATATATTATTTTTGTGCATAGCGACATCTTCAGGAGCATCTGGGAACTTCAGTACTTCTTGTGCTACTCATAACAAAACAAACGCCATCGTTCAACTTGTCTCTTAACAACTCATACTATTCCATATTTCCATTAGATTATTCTTTGTCATAATATTTGATAGTATTAAATTTCCATATGAAAAATCGAGTGCGCTCAAACAGCTGTCCATCGTCGATAGAAAAAGAATGATGAACATAAACAAATCAACCTATAAACAAACCGACAAACGATATCGTGGTGCTTTCAGCCGATCATTTTTGGAGGGAAAACTACTCGAACTCCTCCTCTAAATTGTTTGAAGTGGTGGGCGTGGCCGGGTTCGAATCCTGCGAGAGCGACGCCACAGTGACGATCCTCGGCGAGCCCAGCGACTCGTCCACCTCCTCCTCCATCTCATCTGTGGTGATGATGGTTAGTGCCGCCCCACCTTTTTTGTTCTGGTGGGTTTTGATGTGCTTTGACAAGTGGTCGCTCCGCATGAACCTCTTGGAGCACTCCGGACACTCAAACCTCTTCTCACCTGCACAGGACAGAGAAAATCATTCATTTATTCAGATCTGAGCAGGAAAAGACACTGGTTCTGTGCTCGACTGATGTGGATTTCTCAAAACTGATGTCTAAAGGTCAAGGTGGTCCATTGATGATTGCTCTGTCCAGGCTGGACTATTGCAATGCTCTCTCGGCAGGTCTACTTTTGAATTCACTACTGAATTTTGTGCATGACAATGCGATTAATCACAATTAAAAAATTTAATCATTCCCCAGCACTAATAAATAGTTATGTCAAGTTAAAAAAGAGCAGTTTTAACCACTATTTGTCTGTGCTGTATTTCTGGAGCTGATAGAAGGTTTGATTGGTTAATCAGCTGATATAAACACACACGTGTTGATTTTATTCCTCGTGTGCATGTTTTTGTCCCATTGTGCGCACCTGTATGCGTCCTGCGATGCCGCTGAAGCTCGTCGCTCCTGGTGAAGCGTTTCCCGCAGAAGATCCAGTTGCAGACGAACGGTCTCTCTCCCGTGTGCCAGCGCAGGTGAGCCCTCAGGTGAGACGTTTTGCCGTAAACCTTCCCGCAGCCCTCCATGTGACACACGTGCTGCTTCTTCTTTGATGGGTCACTGTTATTTCTGTCAGAATACAGAGAAATGACGCTAACAATTTTGCTTTAGCTGGTCAAAACTCTAACCCAATAAAGAGACTTTCAACATCTATCTATCTATCTATCTATCTATCTATCTATCTATCTATCTATCTATCCATCCATCCATCTCTTTCTCTCCCTTTCTATATATATATATATATATATATATATACTGTATATATATCGTTGCTTTGTACAGTCTGATCTACTAAAAACTAATTTTACATTTTCTGTGAGTGGTTCTTAATTATGGAAGCGTGTTTCCTCCGAGATGTAACTCAGATTTCAAAGAAAAAAAGTCAGAATTGCAAGATGTAAATCTTGCAATTCTGAGTTTATATCTCACAATTCTGAGTTTTTTTTTATCAGAATTATGATTCTGCAATTTTGACTTTTTTCCTCACAATTCCAACTTAACTTTTTTCTCTCAGAATTATGATTTTATATCTTTCAAGTTTGACTTTTTTCTAAGAATTCTGAGTTTATCTCTCACATTCTTAGAATTCTGAAAAAACGTCAAAATTCTAAGAAACTCAGAATTCTAAGAAAAAAGTCAAAATTGACAATTTTTTGACTTATAACTCATAATTTTGACTTTTACTTATAAATTTGGCCTTTTTTTTAAATTCTGAGTTTATATCCTGCAATCCTTTTTGTGAACCTTGAGCTTGTATCCTACAATTTTAAATTTTTCTTAGAATTTCGAAGATACATATTGCAATTCAGTTTTTTTTTTCTGTTACGGTATAGTTTTGTCAGTTGCAAAACTGAAATTTTTCTCAGAATTGCATGATATAAATTTTAAGAAGAAAAGTCCAAATTGTGAGACATAAACTAACAATTGGCAAAAACAAGCTTCCATACTGCTAAAAAACAGCATGAAAAAAACAACAACTAAAAAGTGTGAAAGTTTTTTAATCCCCTGGTTTAATCTCTTTCATTTCCTAACTTTAACACTCTCGCATTACACTCTTTATTCCTGGCTGACGTACCTCCCCTCTCCGTCCCTGCAGTTGGGGCAGGAGCAGGCCACCCTGCGCAGCCTCTTGCCGGGCTGACCCTCCTGGTCCGACGGGCTCTGGACCTGCCCCATCTGCTCTGGACTCGTGTCTGGAGTATGGTCAGGAGTGTGAGTGTCAGGGGGGGAGTGTGATTTTTGACCCTCTTGTCGTTGCTGCTGACCTGTGGGATTTCACAAACAGCACAGTTGATTAAATCACTCTGTGCACGGCTGATTGAGAGAACTGCTCAAAACATCAGTGCATTTTGGGACGTTTCGGGGAATATCATTTACACCTCAAAAAGCAAGTGTCATAAATGATCTGAACCAAACAAATATTAGTGAGTCCCTGAGCTTCTAGTTGAAATCTGTTAAAACAGCCCTTATTGTCCATAAGAAAGCATAGTCAACGGTGGAACCAGACATGCAAAGTCCAATAACAAAGAGTCTGAAATCTGACACCTTACCAAAGCATTTGGAAACAACATTCAGACTCCGACTCATAAAATATAAATGCCTTAATTTGCCGTTTTACTTCATGAGTAATAAAGAGTCTATGGAAAAACACACAATTACATTTCATGCTACTGTTCCACACTAATTCACTAGTGTCTGAGAAAACTGTCATTTTCAAATTGAACATCAAAGAGTTTTAATCAAGAAACACAGCGGCCACATTTTACATTTTGGATATATGTGGTTACAAATACTCTGATAATTACTGCAAGATCTATTAATAACTTATGCCATATCAAACTTCTCCTCAAAAACAAAGGGGAAAAAAATATATATATTTTTTTCAGATTAAATGGTACCTAATTTTAGAACCATTAAAATGTTATGGTCTATAAAATTATTTTCCTGACAATTAAAGGGATACTCCACCCCAAAATGAACATTTTGTCATTAGTCACTTATCCCCATGTCATTCCAAACCCGTAAAAGCTACGTTCATATCACTGTATGCTGTGTATGCGGATGATACAGAAGAGCATGCGCAGCATACGGTGATATGGAGAGACACAGAGGAGACTCTTGACAAAGGAATTGTTGAATAAAGTTGTTATTTTTGTTTTCTTCGCTTACAAAAAGTGTTCCCGTCGCTTCATATAACCCAGATTGCACGTCTGATGGCAGATGGAGTATTCTGACGATGCTTTTCGTACTTTCCTGGACCTTAACACTGTTATTTATTTGGCAGTCTATGGGACAGTCTCAAGCCTCCCGGTTTTCATCCAAAATATCTTAAATTGTGTTCCGAAGATGAATGGAGCTTTTACGTGTTTGGAACGACATGAGGGTAAGTGATTAATGACAAAATTTTCATTTTGGGGTGGAATGTCCCTCTAAGCACATTTCCAACACCCACATTTTGATTATTGTAATAAATAAATAAATAAATAAATAACAGTGTCATTTTAGTATCACTGAGATACTATTATGTTTTTTTTTTAGTCAGCATTAATTTTTTAATGTTCTGTTTTAATTTTAATTTTAGCTACTTTTAGTAATTTTGAATTTTTTTCCTTTTTATTAATTATTTTTAAATGTCTATATAATTTTTTATTAATTTCTATTTCTGTTTAAGTTATTTTAGTTAAGTTAAACTAAATGAAAGTAAGATTTTCCATTTTCATTTTAATTTTAGCTAGTTGTAGTAATTTTGAGCTTTTGTCATTATTTAAAAAAAAGTCGAAAATTAATTAGTTATAAAAACTAAATTAAAAGAGAAAGAAATGTTGCTCAAATAAAGTTGAATTTTTTATATTTTATTTTATTTCAGTTAAAGTTTATTTCAATAACATGATTTTTCTAAATAAATAAATAAATTAATACATTGCATACCAGTCTTATTTTAGTATCGTTGAGATACTACTATAGTTTTTATTAATATTTTGAATTAGTTTTTTTTATACTTTCATACTTGCTGTTTTTTTATTTTAATTTTAGTTTGTTTTTATAATTTTGTTTTTTTGTTTTTATTATTTGTATTATTTTTTATTTAAAATATGCCCATATAGATTTATTAATTTTATTTAAGTTTTGGTTTTAGTTATTTTAGTACATAAAATTACACTAAAATAAACTGAGAAATATTGCATTGGCAACTACCTGAAATACATTTTTTTAATATTTTATTTTATTTCAGTTAAAGCTCATTTTATTTCAAATAACAAAGTTTTTCTTTAATGGTTTTAGTTTTAACTATAATAAACCTGCCTCATAGTCACTACTGTAATGTAAAAATATATATATTTTAAAATTTTTATATTAATTATTTAAAAAAAATATATATTTTTTTTAATTATTTTTATTAACAATTTCATTAAATACATTTTAAATTGTATAGTGTTTCTACATCATGGTAGTATTTTCTTTACCACTTTTTCTGTATACACAGATGTAAATAAAAGGATCACTTTATTACAGAAAGTTTTTAATGATCTTCTTTCATTCATCTAATGAGAATCACCATTAAGACTCAAAAAATGTTAATAGTTTTATACACAGGCTTCATTTTCTTGCACTAAATGATTTTGGGGTGAACATGAACATGTTTTTTCATGAGACTCACCAACTCAGTCCAAACATTTAAATGAATTCAACTGAGAACTGTGCATTAATTCCAAATAAAACGCTAAATTATTCATGAAGATAACCGGCCTCTATGGACCTTTTTCACATTATGGTTTCTCAGCAGCGGAAATCGTCATAGTTGGGTTAACTTTTATATATATATATATATATATATATATATACAGTACAGGATTTTATATATATATATATATTACTATTTTTTATGTTTTTTGAAAGAAGTCTCTTCTGCTCATCAAGCCTGCATTTATTTGATCAAAAATACAGAAAAAACAGTAATAATGTGAAATATTATTACAACTTAAAATAATAGTTTTTCTATTTGAATATACTTTAAAAAAATAATTTATTCCTGTGATGCGCAGCTGAATTTTCAGCATCATTACTCCAGCCTTCAGTGTCACATGTAACATCCAGTCTATCACATGATCATTTAGAAATCATTCTAATATTCTGATTTATTATGAGTGTTGGGAAACAGTTCTGCTGTCTAATATATTTTGATGAATAAAAAGGTTAAAAAGAACTGCATTTTATTCAAAATAAACAAAATCAAAAAAAATTCTAATAATATATATTCTAATAATATAACTATCACTTTTTATCAATTTAACACATCCTTGCTGAATAAAAGTATTGATTTTATTAAAAAAAAAAGAATGGAAAAAAAAATTACTGACCCCAAATTACTGACCAGTAGTGTATATTGTTATTACAAAATATTTATATTTTTAAAACATAGCTTCTTCTTTTTTTTTTTTTTTTATACTTTTATTCATCAAAGTATCCTAAAAAAGTATCACATGTTCTGAAAAAATATTAAGCAGCAGAACTGTTTCCAACTTTGATAATGAATCATCATATTAGAATGATTTCTAAAGGATCATGTGATAATGATCCTAAAAATTCAGCTTTGCATCACAGAAGTAAATGATAATTTAAAGTATAATAAATTTTAAAACAATTATTTTAAGTTGTAATAATATATCACAATATTACTGTTTTTTCTGTATTTTTGATCAAATAAATGCAGGCTTGATGAGCAGAAGAAACTTCTTTCAAAAACATTAAAAATAGTAATGTTTCCAAACTTTTGGTCTGTACTGTATGCGCTGTTGCACCTCTGATAACTTTTAAGGCTTATTCTGTGGTGTTTATATAAGCCTTTTGACAGGTCATGTCATAAAGCTGTAAAAACGGTTACACTCACTAAGTGAATGAATCACGTTTGTGCCGAACTCTTATTACAAAGCAAAAACAAACGCTCTTCTTCGATCCATGAACATTTCTCTCAGTTAATGAACGCGGTCTCATAGTAAATCAACACATGCTGTTGTGAATAATTAAGCGAAGCGACTTCTCATAGGATAAGAACACGCAGTCTCATGAATAATCTAACAGACACCGACACGCCATTAGTGTACTATCGTCCACTGCCACGTCACAAATTGTGACGTCAAAACGATGTAGATTTTAAACCTGGAAAATGAAAGCTACACAAAAAACCCATTTTCTATTGTTTTAGTTCAATGAAAGGTTAGATATTTGTGAATTTTTTAAAATAAAAGATCAAAATGATTAACAATGCAGATTTTTCACAGCCTTCTTTGATCATATATGTATTTGTGGCGGTGAGTTTTGATATTGTGGCGGGTGCCATAAATATATCAATATATGGTAAACATTGTACTGTGTACTCGCTTTTTATATAAATTAACTCAACTTTGAACACAAAAACGTTTTGGACTGCAGCTTTAAAATTAACCAGGTTTCTCCAACAATTAAAATTAACGAATGCTAACATGGTCTTCTATGATGTGCAACACAAACACCTCTGTTAAAAATCTCATCATCATGATCATGATGCGTGCCGCTCTGTCTCTACACTGAGTTCAACAGGTGTCACATGACAGGTGGGAGGGGCTTACCTTGCACGCCGGTGATGGTGAGCGGAACGCCTTGCATCTGCACTCCAGCCGCCCCCAGCCCCGCGATGTTCACCGTCTGCACACCGGTCCCCGAGGGCAGCTGGGCGGCACTGAGCGTGATGGGTGACCCACCGAGCGTCAGCGGGGCGATCTGCGTGAACGTCGCCCCACTTGAGCTGGACACCACGGGCGCGAGCGTCAGCTGCTGGGGCATGCCTGCGTTCTGCACCTGGACGGTCTGCCAGCTGATCTGACCCGACGGGGTGAGCGTGGGCGTCCGGATCAGAACCTGCGTGGGGTTCTGGAAGGCCTGTAGCTGGAGGTTCTGCTGCACCGGTTGCAAAGTCTGTATGGAGCCCTGGACTACTTGCTGTTGGGGCGACTGGATCTGCTGGAGAACCGGATGCCCTACGATTTGGAACTGCTGGATTTGGCCGGGCTGCTCGGATACAGATTGGAGGCCATTGGATTGGGCGAGATTCTGGGCGTCCGACTCGCCCGCTTGACTGTCTTTCTGGCTTTCGGCTGCGTTAGATAATGTCGTAGCATCTGCTATTGCGTCGCTGGCCGTCCCGCATGTGGATTCCGCTGTGCCTGCTTGGTTTCCATTTGAAATGCTTCCGTCGCCTGATTGGACGAGTTGAACTGAAGCTCCGCCCCCTGTTGCAGCAGCAACGTTATTAATAACCGGCAACGCCAAAGTCACGCCGCCGAGGTTGATGGGTAGCGTCGTCACCATTGGCGCTTGCGAACCTTGAATAGCAGTAGTATATTTTTATTTAATGCCATGTCAGCATCTTAGGCTATTTTCATGGCAAAAACAATTTAAAAAAATATAAGTATAAAGCCCCGTTCACACCAAGAATGATAACTACAAAGATAATAGTGATGTCATGAGAACCGATACTATGATACCAAGTCGGTATAAACATTTTTAAAATAACAATATATTGTTGTAACGATAAATATTTTTATTACGGTTGAACCCCTGATGTCACAGACTGGTTTACCGATGTCCTTGCTACGTTTCTAGACCTGGGAACATTGCAGTTGTGTTGCTGTCTACGGTGGGTCTGAGAGCGCTTGGATTTCATCAAAAAAAATCTTTATTTGTGTTCTGAAGTTGAATGTTCTTGGAACGACATGAGGGTGAACTAAGCCTTTAATATTGAGGATGATTTTTAGACCTGTATCTTTATCGTTATCTTTATAGATATCATCCTTGGTGTGAACGGGCCTTTACAAATACAATAAAAACCAGCAAACAAACAAACACAAGATTTTTTACACTGACATATATTAAAAATTCTTTAACTTTTTCTTGCGTACCTTGAATAGTTTGCAGCTGCAAAGGAAACGACGGCCTGATTTGAAGCGGAATCGTCTGGTTTTGCGCGACGATGCCGGTTGATCCCGCCCTTTGGGGCGTGGCCAGAATGGCTTGGTTGTTTCCGGTGGAAATGAGCTGGATCTGTTCGGGCTGGACGCTTAAGGCCGTGGGGTTACTAGGGCTTATTTGGATCTGCTGTCCGTCGGCGGTCTGAAGGTGTGGGATGACTTGATACTGAATCCCGCCCGACGAGTTCGGCAGATTCTGCACCTGGATAATTTGAAACTGCTGTTGCTGCTGTGAGCCAGGTGCGTTATTCGAACCCGCGGCCTTGACCTTTCGCCCCGCTGCGCTCTCGTTGGCTGCCTGCTGCTGAACGCTGTCCTTGGTTGCAGCGGTAGGGGAAGTGGCTATGATCTGCCAGCCGTTTCCCGTCAGCTGTGCAGGAACCAGCTCGAGCTGCTGCGTGGGGTTCTGGAGCTGAAGCAGACCCTGGTTGGGGTCGATTATTATCTGCTGTTGCGTGGCCGCCTGACCCTCGCCGCCAGCACCACCTATTTTACTGCATGTCGCCGCCAGCAATGCGAGAGGAGACGGCTGTGCATCCTACACACACACAAACACACACACACATACAGTGAGATGTCAGAGTCAGCAGATGTGGGCGGGCTCACAGGAAGAGTAAGTGGGCGTGTGAACCACAGTCTCTCCATTTCATGATCGAGGCCTCCAGAGACAAACTCTTCAAGAAAAAAAAACTCATTCTGTTAAACTAACTATTAAATATAACACACACACAAACATTTAAAGTACAGTGGGTTGCAGAAATCTGAAAGCACTAGTGATAAGGCTTCTGAAATGTTTTCTATTGCAAATAATATTTCTAATAATATTTATATAATTAATTTACATTACATAATCTTCATTATTTATATTTCATTATTTATAATATTTATGCTTATATTTAAAAAATTAAATATATTTGTGTAACAAAAGTACAAAAATGGGAAAATATTATTTAAATGATTTATTTATGTATTTATTTTGCTTTAATGACAGCAACACTGGAGCTGACATTCTATATATATATATATATATATATATATATATATATATAATTTGCATTCACAAATGTAATATATTTAAGTTAAAGTTTACATGAATTTAAGATATACTATTTTGCTCATATTATTATTATTATTTTATATTATATGACAGTACACAGTAGTAGTGTTGACCAAAACATGATTATTGTTCTCTTTGTTGTCACAAAAAAATATTTGTGTAATATATTTTATTTAAATTTTAAATATATTTCAGTGAAAATGTACTAAAAATATTTAAGTAAAATATGTGAAAGAATTTGAAAAAGTATTTTTCTTATTTTATTTAAATATTTAATCTATTACTATTTTTTGCTTTATTGACTAAAGCACTGATGCTGATAAAACAATATAAGGTTATCTTTGTTGTCACAAAAATTTTTATATATATATATATATTATATATATATATATATATATATATATATATACAGTACAAACCAAAAGTTTGGAAACATTACTATTTTTAATGTTTTTGAAAGAAGTTTCTTCTGCTCATCAAGCCTGCATTTATTTGATCAAAAATACAGAAAAATACTAATACATTCTAATATTCTGATTTATTATGAGTGTTGGAAAACAGTTCTGCTGTCTAATATATTTGATGAATAAAAGGTTTAAAAAGAACTGCATTTATTCAAAATTAAAAAAAAAAAAAATCTCAAATAATATATATTCTAATAATATATTTTCTTTACTATCACTTTTTATCAATTTAACACATCCTTGCTGAATAAAAGTATTGATTTTATTTAAAAAAAAAGAAAGAAAAAAATTACTGACACCCAAATTACTGACCAGTAGTGATATTGTTATTACAAAATATTTTATTTTAAAAAACATAGCTTCTTTTTTTTTTTTTTTTTTATTTTTACTTTTTTATTCATCAAGTATCCTAAAAAAGTATCACATGTTCTGAAAAATATTAAGCAGCAGAACTGTTTCCAAGTTTGATAATGAATCATCATATTAGAATGATTTCTAAAGGATCATGTGATAATGATCCTAAAAATTCAGCTTTGCATCACAGAAATAAATGATAATTTAAAGTTTAATAAATTTAAAAACAATTATTTTAAATTGTAATAATATATTACAATATTAAATTTTTTTCTGTATTTTTGATCAAATAAATGCAGGCTTGATGAGCAGAAGAAACTTCTTTCAAAAAACATTAAAAATAGTAATGTTTCCATACTTTTGGTCTGTACTGTATGTTGTTTCCATACTATATATATATATATATATATATATAGATATATATATATATATATATATATAATATATATATACATACATACATATATAAAATATTAAATATATTTATAAATGAATACATTTCAGTGAAATGTGTACGAAAGAATTTGAGAATGTCTTTTTCTTATTTTATTGCTATTTATTTATTTTTACTTTAATGAAGCTGACATGAACAAAACAGGATTTTCATGTATTACTGTCACAAGTTTAGTTACATTTATTTGGTGACCAAGAAACAGATCAGATTCTTCAATGTCTGTCTTATATTTGATGCCATTATGTTTCTTGGTCTTACATTTTCAGTTTATCTCCAGCTTAAAACTAGATCTCAAATGCAAAAATGCCATTTTAGACTTTTGGACAGCACTGCCAAATCATCATAATGAAACGCTTATTCAGATCCTGAAATGCTTAAGATTAAAAGTGTTACCTAACACAGTTCACAAATGTTTTATCACAGTATTGCGAAGCGTAACAGGTTAAGACAGGAACAGGGTGAATGCGTGTAACTGTTCACCGAAGCGCACTGCAATAATCAGGAAGTGCTTCTGGTGGTGAAAAAAGTGGTGACTTGGGAGTTATTTGAGTATTTGTTTAAATCTTGGATATCTGGGATACATGAGTTTTAGAACCCTTTTGCACCAACTTCACCTCCACCGGCTTTCCCCCCATCGGTGGCCATGGCTTCCTTCTTTTGATCTGAAAAAAAAAAAAACCCCAAAAGCTAAAAGGTGAATTTGGAGTTGAAAATGAAAGAAATGCAATGCAGTGCACTAGTAAAGCAAGACAAAAAGCTCGAGTTTCCTAATGCAAAAATCTGCCAGACCTCTAAACACATCAATATCCCCCAAAACAAGCCTTCCTGTCCCTTACAGGCATTGCACAAGACCTAAAACTGATCAATGGGCAAAAATAAACAGCAGATCCCATATGAAAGTGGGGGGCCAGCGATGGATAGATGGGACAGATGCACGCATGGAGCATGAAGGGGTGGAGACGCATAAGGAGGGGAGGGTACGTACCACTCATTCCGCATTAATGAAACCCGGAGAGGAGTTGTTTAAGAGAAAAAAGGCCGGACGCCGTGGAAGGCAGGCAGAAGGCAGGCAGCAGCCCAGCAGAAGGACGGCCTATTTTCTCCAGCGGCCGCAGACTGTGGCGCAGCTCTGACGCACGGACCCACCCCGCCAGGAAGGGCGGTGCCAATGCAAAAACACCCTTCAATAACGGAACACAAAATGCCAAGCGAGTCCGAGAGTCTCGCTTCGAGCGGCTACGGTCTCTTAAGCGTTCAACGCGGGCCTAACTGCGCTGTTAGATCCGGAATTAAATAATATTCCTCCGCGGATATAAGCGCAGGTCTGTCAGAGAGCGCCGTCCTCGCGAAGGCCCACCCACTTTCATTTAAATATCTTTGAATGCCAAACCGTCACGCGCGGGCCGCTCCGTTTCTCTCTCTCTCGGATGTCTCCGTGTGCGGGATTCACTCACGACATTTCCCGAATTTCCAATTGTTCACTTTTTTGATGCACAATTGCATTTGAGGCACTCTAAAATTGCTGTGGCTTTTGTGGGCGGATGCTCCCCTCCCACATATTCAGATTGGATGGTGGGCGTGGTGACGGTTGGGGCTTGTAGTTTCGAAGCGAGCGGCGCGCGTTCGATTCTAAGCGCTGCGGACTACAAGTCCCATGACGGCGGGAGTGACGTTGCGTAAGGGGGTGTTATCACGTTCGGTTGCTCGGACTGAAGAAGGGCGGGCTTTTGTGGTTTGTGGGGGTTGGGCGAATGGAAACGGGTGGAGAAACACGCGCCACCGGCCCAGTTCGGCGAAACGCACGCCCTTAAGTCTATCACGAATGTTAAACGAAATAAATAAACGCTTCGGGAGAATAACTGTGCAATAGCCGCCGAGGCGTCGCGTCTCGCGCAATGGCGACCGCGAGAAGTGTTTGGACACTTCAGTCAAACTTTAAAATGTGAATGATTACGTAACAGCGTCAAACCACGTGGCATTTATTTTGAATAAATACTTTAAATATATACTTGAATAAATACTTTAATATACCTTTTAATCAAAATGTTTAAGAAAAACAAGTTGGTTTGCTATTTAAATTCATTAATTAGTTTCCTTTCAAAACAATGTGATTCTCTACACACCTGTGTGTGCCCTATATATAATGAAAAATAAATATAACAGATCCAAACTCACCTTTCAGTGACAACTAGCCTCTTTGAGATCAGAATAGGTTCCTGTGAGACTAGCTTAGATTGAATGAGAGTGTTTTAATGTGGATGGTCTTACAAGGGTGTGATCTGAGAAGAACTGGTTGTTTCAATACACTTCGTATAGTATTTTTACTTCAAAAACTATGTCTAAAAGGTATGTATTTGAGGTCTGAGATGTGGGAACGGTGACGAGGGCATTTTAGGTCAGCACTGCTGTCTAATTAGCCAATATTGTCCTAAATATCCTGCATAGCACTTCATCTTTTATAACATGGGATTTTGACCAAATATATTCAATCTTGATTCTGTAAAATGTTTCAACAAGATGTTAATTTTATTTTTATGGTTGGGGTGGGGTTACAGTTTTGGACATATAAGGTAATGAAAAAGAAAAAAAAAAGATATAAAAAAACCCAAATGAGCATGCAAAGCAAATATCTTTAAAAGAAATTCCGTGTCCATGCCACCAATCCACGCAATGTTCTCGTCTTCCTCCTTACCTGTTTGCATTTCTGAAACAACGGTATTAGAAATACATTTATTTCATGCTAAGTATACTGCAAATACATTTACGTAGTTATGTACTTAATAAAAACACCCTGCAAGTGTACTTTTAGTAGGCTATACTAAACTTATATACTTCTAAGTTGGAACAACTAATTTGTGCTTAATCACAATCTGAATCAGAATCAGCTTTATTCTCCAGGTGTGCGCAAAGATGAGGAATTTGATGTGGTTTTTTTAAGGTGCTCCTGGTACATACATACATACATAACACTATCTAACATGAGAACAGAAAAACATTTAATAGTAAGACTTAACAATAAATAATAATAATAATGTGTATAAATCTGGAACAGTAGATTTATGTACACACTTGTGCTTTATTTACTCTGTATAGAACTGTATAAATAAAGAGATATGCATATGTTTTTACATGATACTTGAGAAAGAGGCAATAATTAGAGATGTAGAATGAATAACAGAACACAGGTAATAATTGATATGTTAGCTGTTTAGGCTGGAGATGACATGAAGGGGATAAAACTGTTTTTATGTGTAGATGTTCAAGTGCACAGAGATCTGTAGCATCTGCCTGAGGGGAGGAGTGCACACAGGTTGTGTCCGGGGTGAGAGGGGTCTTTGATGATGTTTCCTCCCTGTTTCTTCACTCTGGAGTTATACAAGGTGCACACCAATGATCCAGTCTGTTGCAGTCTTCTTAAATCTGATTTGCTGGCTGACCCAAACCAGACAGTTATAGAAGAGCACAGAACCGATTCAATAACAGCTGAGTAAAACTGTGTCATCTCTGTCTGTGGCAGGTTACACTTCCTCAGCTGATGAAGGAAGTACAACCTCTGCTGGGCCTTTTTCACGATGGAGTCGATGTGAGTGTCCCACTTCAGGTCCTGAGAGATTGTGGTTCCTAGGAACTTGAATGAATCCACTGCAGCCGCAGTGCTGTTCATGATGATGAGTGCAGAGGGGTTTCTCCTGTCTATCATCATATCATCTGCTATCATTAATGCACTCGGAAGTAGTGCTGAAGTCCAACTTAAGATAAAATGAAGCAGGCTATATTTGATTGTGCTAAAGTGGAACTATTGCAAGTATACTTCAGATGCTCTTTAAATGTCTTACATTTCTGATATTATTCAAAGATCACATACAATCCTCATCAATAGTTGCATTAAAACATATTTTAGGCTTTATATTAAGAAATGAGCATTGTGCACAAGTAGTACTCCAAATAAAGCTTAATCATAATCTTGATATCAGTGAGTCAAGTGATATGTCAGTAAATATATTAACAGATACTATGTATGTAATAAATAACTTATTTTTTTATTATAGGGTGAACTTGTGGAAAACTGACTTCAAACATTTGCTAAAAATCAGCCAATTCAAAGACATTGATCTTTGTTTCCTAATCTAGCTTTCTAATAAATGTGCCATTCTGAATGAGATTTTTTTAACTCTGTGAAATGCATGTTCCTCGTTTGTAGCTTCGGAGGAAAGCATCTGCTAACAGAATAAATGAAAGTTAATGAAAACTCAGTTGTGCAGTGTTTGAACCTGACTGACACTTTTTTTTGATGATACTTTGCTAAATTTATATTTATATATTTATTTATATATTTTATATACAGTAATGTATGTGAAATACCTTTTTATTCTATTAATTATATAGTTTTTTTATTATTTATACTATGCTATTTAAATTTACAAAATAAATGTTTTTGAAACAGAAAATATTTTACCTAATTTTTTTATTATTATTGTTTTTTTGTTATTTTACTGACACCAGCTGATTTCACAACACATTTTTACACAACACAACTCAGTAATGCCGTTTTTTGCATGTTTGTGCAAAATCAGTTTTAATGAAATATTTGTTTCGGAGATTACCAAACACAGTTAACACATGTTTTAGATCATTATATCTTCTGTTTATTCTGTTAATATGTTTTAATGCTTTTTGAACCTCTGCGTCTTCTATCATATTTATGCACTTTGCATAACAACACATCTTAACCATAATAAAACAGCTACAAGACATCCGTTTTATTTGAATTCATTTGGCCCAGCATTAATAACTCTACTTGTTGAATAAACCTATACAACTGAGTTTTAGTGTCAGTATTTAACTGACCTAATGTTCAAAACAGAAATACTAATTTCTCTTCATTTTGTGTGATGTTTGCACATCAGTGTTGGGCAGTAAGTTAGTAACTAATAATATTACTTTTTGCAGTAACTAGTATTTTGTAACTAATTACTGATAATATTTCAGTAATAATATAAAACTTAGTAACAGTTACTTCGATGCCTCAACCCCTACTGATTTAAAGTCCAACAATTCAATAATTCCTAGATTTATTTTCATAATTTTCACAACTTGCACAGGCACATGAAGTCACCAGTGCAGCAGACATATGGAATATGAAAAAGTTTACATTCAGCGGATGGAAATATTGCCATGACATTGATTTTGTCAGGAGAAAAGATGATCTGAACACTGATTTCTGAGGAAACCTTTGTTAAAAGTGGAGTGCCTCAGGGAAGTGTTTTAGGCCCTCTTTTGTTTCTTGTATACATAAATGACATGCAAGCAGTTTGTGATTGTTATTTGTTTTTATATACTGATGATTCTGCTTTATTCATTGCAAATAAGGATGTTGGGATACAAGTGAATTTATGAAAGGAGCTTTGTAAGGTAAGAGACTGGCTTTGAAAACAAACTGATGTTGCATTTAAGTAAAACGGAATCCATATTATTTAAGTCTAAAAAGAATATGAATAAGGTTTCTGATGTCTGTTAAAGTAGGGGATTGTTTAATATCAAATATAACTACTGTTAATTATCTTGGATGTGTCCTGGACATTGATTTAAGTGGTGTAAGTATGGCTATGAAAGTTCTGGTTAAGGTTAATGCTAGAACAAAATTTCTTGCCAGACTTGCCTTGTTACTTAATTATATTAGTTATTAAAACTAACTAACTGTGCACACAACCTGAAAATTGCCTACTATATAGGACTGTCCCGCTTTTAATGTATGTAGAAAATTCAAGTAAAAAATGTATTTCATATAATTGCCAGATAAAGTTTTAAAATTGTTATCATATGTTAATGTAAAAAATCTTGCGTAATATAACTTTGTTTGCTGGTTTTTATTGTCATTTGTTATTGTTTTTATTTTTTTTTTGGAATGAAAATAGTCTAAGATGCTGACAAATAAAAATATACTGCTACTACCTACTATATATTATTTGTTGGTTTGTTTACTTGTTTAATACTATATTTGCTATTACTTGCATTAGGAGTATTTTTGTAATTGTTTGCATTTGTAAAGGAAGCACTTGTTTTCTTAAGACTTAATGTCAGTCTCAAGTGAAGCTAATGCACTTTATGTGTGCAAATGACTTCAATGTGAAATAAAAACTGTCCACATTAAAGTTAGATTATGATATGTGGTACAGAAATGTAAATGTAAATGAAATCTAAATGAAATCAGGATAATAACCTTATATTTGTATTCTTACATATGACCTAATATGAATAAAATTCCAGCTTTCCAGTAATGTCCAGCAGGGGGCAGTAGATGAACTGGAAACAGTGAAGGTCAGCAAACTCTTTGAAGCAGCTTTGAGTTCTTGAGTGAGTGTCTGTAAGTGTTGCAGATATTCATGAATGAAATGTTGAGGCAGGTGAGCACACAGAATGTTGATCTGAGACTGCATGCACAGGTATCTCATTTCAACAACAATCCGCCGGTGAAACTTAGTTTAATATTATAATACAGCTGTGCAATTCAAGAAACTCCCCAGAACAAGAGTAACTTGAGAAATGGCACTTATGAGATGCAATGCATTGTGAAAAATACAATTAATCTGTTTCCATATGTTCAATAATATTATACACACACACACACACACACACACACACACACACACATAGAGTGAGAGATAATTATATATCACATATTATAAAATTATACATTTTACTGATATTATATTATTTAACATTCAATATAATCTATTATCATATGTATGTATATGTATGTATGTATATCTTGTGAGATGTGTTGCATTGTGAAAATATTATATATATATATATATATATATATATATATATATATATATATAATATAATATTACAATATTTTATCGAATACTTATACTAAGCTAATACCAATATCATAATATATTTATCAAATATTTGTTCCATAATAGTTCCATTATATATAATTGTATTTAATGTGTTGTAATATTAGATTTAATATCATATATAAAGTATAATGTGAATATTAATTACAATATTATACTATAGAATATTACAAATAATATAATACTATCATATATTTATCACATATTTTGTTCCATAATGGTTCCATTGTATATAATATTATATGAATCTATATTATATATTTTAATATTATAATATTATGACATTTAATGAATTTCATAGGTTTATGAATTCTACTTCATTTCAAGCGCATCTCAGAACTCAGTTTTTATATATATATATATATATATATATATATATATATATATATATATATAGTAGGAATTTGATGAGAAATTATATATACTGAGATGTCTTTAAAGTGTGATTAAACTGGAGCCAGAAGGCGGATTTGCTCTGCATTTGATTTCATTTCTCTCTCTGAGAAACACTTTAGTTAGATTCAATTCAATCAAGACTTCAGTTTCAGCTATTTCCACATCAGCTCTCAGTTGTGTTGACAGTAAGGTGTGTGTGTGTGTGTGTGTGACAGGCGTCTCGCTGTCTCTGTGTCCCGCGGCTGAAGGTAAGACAGATTTACTGCCTCTCCAGTGAATGAGATTTTTGGCACACTGCGCTCTTGTTCCTAAAGTGGTGATGATGGGCCAAACAAGTGTGTTTTTAACCCTTAATGTGCTGGAAAGAGCAGCTGATCTCGTCAACAGCTCCATGAATGGATTCTGCATGAGTCTTACTTAAAAGGTCAGCTCTCTACCTCATTCAGCATTTAACTGACCTCATTCAACAACCTCTTTTGTCAGTTTAAAAAAAGAACTGCTCTCTGAGATTTTTGACACTTTAATCAGACTGAATAAGCTCTTTTGCACTACAATCATTATATCTGCACTGTTTACTTCACTGGTTTGCACTCTATCTGCCATGTGCCTTGTGCTGCTTTACTTATCTTTCTTTTTCCTATTTGTATAGTTGTACTTAATATTTTATTATCTGTATTTAATGTTCTACTGTTAGTGTTATCTGTATGCACCGAGGGTCTGAGAGTAACGCAATTTCAATTCTCTGTATGTATGTACTGTACATGTGGCAGAATTGACAATAAAGCAGACTTGACTTGACTTGAGTACTTGTTTTATGGAGGTGTTTTAAATGGCGTCTGTCCTGTTTTCAACACAGCAGAGCGGTAAATGTTGATGTAAGACGCCTGTAATGTCCCGCAGGGCTCCAGAAAGCTCATATCTGACATGAAGAGCTGAAAAGACAGATGGAGAGAATGCAGGTGTTAAAAGACATGAAGCACAGGAATCAGCATCTTGATTTATTAGGATCAGCAGTGTATACAGTCATGAAGAGCATGTGTGTGTGTGTTTCAGTCTTGTCTCTGATCTATATGAGCTGTGTAATGTTTACTTGTTGAATGAGGTAAAAACAGCCGAACAACTGTTCAGTGTTTTCTTCTGTAGTTGTGAATTGGGGCCAGCAGGTGTGGTTCACAATGATTGCCTGGAATGTTTTTATGTTTCTAGTGCACTTGTCAATTTACTGTTTTGCAGTTGAGTGCGCTTGTCAAGTTACTGATGCTATGTGTCTTTTTTAAGGTTTTTTGCCTGTCAGTGGACACTTTTTAGTGCAGAGGAAAACTGGCTGCACAGACTCACTTAGGCACCTGTGAAATTTTATTATAATTTTATAATTTTTTTAATATTTTAAACTGCTTGTATTTTGCTTCGATTAAAATTTAATTATTTTTATTTTTCATTTATTTAATAATGTATTTAATATTTAATTATATTATAACATTTTTGACAGATACAATTATTTGTTTTCAGAATAATTTTTGTCATACTTTCTGCCTGAAATTTCTGTTCAAATAAGTTTTAAATTTATCGCAATTAAATTTTTTTTTCATATATTTAATTGTTTTAGATTTTAAACTGTTTACATTTCACTTTTACTAAAATTAAATAATTTTATTTAATAGAATTTTTTTCAGAATTTGTCTTTGTACTTTCCATTCAAACCTGAACTCTCTGTTCAGAAGTTTTATAATTTTATTTTTATATATTTGTTTCATTTTTAAACTGCTTAAATGTAACTTTTACTAAAATTAAATGATTTTATTTAATAATAATTAGGGCTGTCAAATGATTAATCACGATTAATCACATCCAAAATAAAAGTTTTGTTTACATAATATATGTATGTGTACAGGGTATATTTATTATGTATATATAAATACACACACATAAATTATATATTTAGAAAATATTTACATGTATATACATTTATATATTTATATTCTTATATTTTATATTATATATTAAATATATTTAATATATAAACATAACATATTCTTCTAAATATATACATGCATGTGTGTGTATTTATATATACATAATCTATGTTCGTATACTGTGTATATTTATTATGTAAACAAAACTTTTATTTTGGATGTGATTAATCGTGATTAATCATTTGACAGCCCTTTTTATTTTTTTTTTTATTTTTTTTTTTTATTTTTAATTTGTTTTAATGTCTGAACTTTTGTTCGAATATAAATATAATTTATATTTTATTGTTAATATTTGTAACTGTTATTTTTAAACTGCAAGTTTCTTAAAGTCCAGTCTTCAGTGTCACATGATTATTCAGAAATCATTGTAATATGCTGATTTGCTGCTCAAGAAACATTTCTGACAATTAATAATGTTAAAAAATGTATTATATTTTTGTGGAAAATGTGATACTTTTTATTTTTCAGGATTCACAGATAAACAGAAAGTTCAAAAGAACAGCCTTTATTAGAAATCTTTTCGAACATTATAAATGTCTTTAATGTCACTTTTGATCAATTTAATGCATCCTTGCTGATTAAAAATATTATTATTATTATTATTTTTTGATTCTTTCGGATCCCATACTTTTGAAAGGTAGTGTAAATCTCGATCGGCTGTCATATGTGCACCAAACCAGCTGGATTCAATCAGATCAGCAAAATGAGCTCAAAATCACACCCCAGTCGTCTGGAGAGGGAAAGAGCACCTCAATCTTCTTCCATTACTCCCGCCAGGACAATCTATGCACACAAATTACGCTGCGGTGACCTCATCAGCACAGGTTTTTAAGATCAAACCTCTGTAAAGCTGTCCAACACAGAGGTAAAAGCTTTCCCCACCCATTAGAGCGCCTTTCAGCCCCAGGTGAAGACATGATTGGTCAATTGCTCTGGGAACCTAGCGCACCTGAACTGCTCTGAACCGTCTGTGACCTCAGCAGGAGGACCTGAGTGAGAGCAGGTGGAAATCAACTAACCCACTGTGAGAGCAGCATCTCCATCATATTTGCACTTCCTAAAGGAAACACATGCTTAAAAGTTTTATGTAAGCGTATGGCTTTCTACATCTATACAGTGTTAGGGAAAGTTTTGCATTACTCCATAAAAAGCAACTATAGTTATGTGAAGTAATGCAGTATTTTACTTCTTGTCACCTGAGCTGGGCTTGCTTATTTATTTTTAAATAGCAAAGATTACAAAACTTATATTTCTGGCAAATGTAAAAGCCCTTTAAACCAAACATGAAAATATAAAAAGTGCCTATGCCTCAACATGGAAGGCATCAACATTCGATTGAATTCTAGTAAATAGAAAATAATTGCAATGCTCAGGTTTTTTTTAAAGGATCATGTGACACTGAAGACTGGAGTAATGATACTGAAAATACAGCTTTGCTTCACAGGAATAAATTATATTTTAAAGTATATTCAAATAGAAAACTGTTAGTTTAAATTGCAATTATATTTAAAAAAAAATATTTTTTTTGATCAAGTAAATGCAGCCTCGATGAGCAGGAGAACTTTAAAAAACATTAAAAAGTCTTACTGATCCCAAACTTTTGATCAGCAGTGTACATCTGAATATTTATAGTTGTAAGTCAGAATTAGTTGCTGGGTGTTTGCTGGGATGTACTGGATGGATGCCAAGTGGTTTTTCACCCAATTCACCATCTGCAAAATTAAAATCCTAAATGATCTCTCCATGATCAGCAAGACTTCAGGTGATTCATGCAACCTAACAGATCTACGATGGGACTGAAGAGCACTCGCTCCTAATACACTTCCACTATTAGGTGTCCCATTACATTGAGAGCCGATCTGGTTTGGGAGAGATCTGGCCATGTGTGCAGTCCCAAAACAATGAGATCTTCTCAGAAGTTAAGTTCCCATTGTGCCAAAGCATTGCCTAATTACATGCTCTTCAGCAGACACCTTCTGACGGGCTCTTGTTATTTTACTGCAGTGATCTGAGCCCAACCCACTTCAAAAGACACACAGAGGAAGAGAGTGCAAGCTCGGGTCGCCTCCAGACGTCTCTCTCATCTTGTAAGACGAGCATAAACACGCTGGAAAACGTGCTGAATAACTCTCTCAGTGCTGCATTAAAGCGCCTTCATTTTTCTCTGCCTGTTTCCCGTGTCATCCGCAGACGAATGGATGAAGTACTCCAGTAATCTCTCAGGATTCCTGCAGTCAGCATGTTTACTATCAATCTAACGCTCGTTTTCTGACCATGCAGGCATTTAACCTTCATCCTGTTCAGTGTTAGACTGCTGCTGGACTCATCCGGTCTGTCCGCGAGGAATCAGGTGGAAAAAAATAGGTCATGCCAGTTAAAGGTGAACCTCACTCAATCTGTCAAGAACATGGGTAACACTTTAGACAGTCTACTAACAGCATGTAACTTTGCAACTCCATGTCAACTAGCAGTCATTAGAGTATTAGTAGACTGTCTGCTTAATATCTTCTAACACTTTATTTTGATGGGTCCACAACATACAGCATACTGACTATCAGAAACTTTGCAAATATATGTCAACTTATTCTACTAACCCTAAACCTAACCTAACGGTCTACTCTGAGAGTTAGCAGACGTGTGTGTTACAGGTTATATATACAATTACACACACACACACACACACACACACACACACACACACACACACACACACACACACACACACACACACACACACACACACACACACATATATAATTTTCATGATATTTAAGCACATTCCCTCCCTATTTTTTATTACTGTAATGCGAAAAAGCAACTGATGTATATTTGTAGTATTTCATTTATTGGTAGTATACCATTTTAGCAATTAATTATTATAATTATAATAATTATTATAAATGAATTTAATAAATATATGAAGAAAGTCTATTTTTACAACTATTCAAATTACATTGAAAGTGACATTATTGTCATGACAATTAAGCACATTTCTCTTCAAATTCCCTTTACTGTAAAACTAGTTAAAATTATTTCTATGAAGTGGAAGCATCTGTCTTTTAATTTTAGCAAAATAATTTAAGTAACAAAAAATAAATAAACAAACAAATTAATTAATTAAAATATAATGAGAATCACCATTGATCTAATAATGTTTTGTCATAAAATGTCCCTATTAAAAAAAAAAAAAAACTTTTTAAAGGTCTTCAAAAAAAAAGTTTTGTTTAAATTATTTACATATACTTGTTATGTATTGGTTATGTATATTAGTAGTTGTTCATTTTAGCAATTAAATTATTCTAAAATAATGATTATGATTTAAATTGATAATTATTAAACACAAATTTAATTATTAATAATATTATTGAATAATAATATTTAATAAGTATTACAGAGAAATTATTTTTCTTTATGAAACCAGCTGCCATCTGCAGAAGACAGCAGACAATGGTTTAATGGAGAACACAGAAGCCCGAGAGCTCAGGTGATTCTCTGCCCTGAAGGCCTGAGCGCGATCTGTCCTGAGATGAAACACACAGGTTAGAGCACAGATGAAAGGTCAAACCGGGGTCACCAGCCTTTTGAAAAATCCTCCTGATGACAAAAGTGAGAAATATGTCTTTTCCCAGAAAATGAGCCTGAATGTAATGCATCTTTGATCTCAAGGAGTGATTAACTTCACTCAAACAATATTTAGGCTTACATTTAAGATTTATGTATTTGAATCGCATGTAAAATAATCATCCATTTGGAATTTGGACAACACATAAAGTAAGTAATAAACTTAATGTCATGCATACATCAATTTGTAGTCATACATAAATCAAACAGCAAGATTTAATTGAAAGTGACATTATTTTCAAGCACATTTCTCCCCAAATTGTAAAACTTGTTTAAAGTATTTATATTAAGTAGTATTTGTTTAATTAAAAATTTGTTTAATGGTAATTTAAGTAAAACAAATATTAAAAAGAACAAGAAAAAAGAAAACAACATTAACAGGTCAGATTTCTGTAGTATTACTAAGAAACTGAATGTGTTTTAAATTCACAATAAACAGGTTTGTACATTTATCATCAATAAATCCAATTTAATTAAAGCTCATACATTTCAACTAATCTAATATTGCTTGTTCCACAACTAGTCATCTTGGAACCATGTTCATACCTTTTACCTGAATAAATGTAATTGTTATTAACAGGGGAAATAAAAGATAAACAATAAACAGATTTATGCTGATTAAGCATTTTGAATACATGCATTTTGAAATAAAAAAATAAATAAATGTATATATATATATATATATATATATATATATATATATATATATGTGGTTGTGTGTTTTTTTTTTTTTTTTTTTTTTTTTTTTTTTTTTTTTTTTTTTTTTTTGTGTTTGTTTGTGTGTTTTTGTTGTGTTTTTTTTTAATTTTTTTAAGTGATAATTTTTTTGCTAATATATATTTATTTTTTTTATTTATTTTTTTATTATATTTAGTTATTTTAGTACATTAAGGTTAACTAAATGAAAATAGAAATGTTGATTTGACAGCCTGCTCAATATTAATCAATATTACGGACTCATATTTAGCCGGAAGCAATGGTTTGAAGTTAGAAATGTCTTGATGGATTTGTTTCTTTTCACTTCTCCAGATGTTAACTGATGGACTGGAGTCATGTGGATTACTTGTGGATTATTGTTATGTTTTTATCAGCTGTTTGGACTCTCATTCTGACAGCACCCATTCACTGCAGAGCATCCATTGCTGAGCAAGTGATGTGATGCTACATTTCTCTAAAAACTGATGAAGAAACAAACTCATCCTAATCTTGTATGGCCTGAGAGTGAGGACATCTCCAGCTAATATTCATTTCAGCCTGAACTATTCCTGCAAGAGTGTAGTTTAATGTTTCTAGTCTAATTCACCAAAGGAGTGTGTGTGTGTGTGTGTGTGTGTGTGTGTGCACAGGAAAGAGGTTTTACAGGAGCAGTAAGTGGTAGGTGCAGTGTGTATAATAAAGATAAAGGCAGCGTGAGAGAGCGAGAGAGAGATGTTAAGTGCTGTACAGGACTTGTCTTGCCCTTGCCCGAGCGCGACCGTCCTGACGCCAGAGTCTGTCTGTGTGAGCAGCACAGTGGCCACAGGCCCTAAGCCCCCTGGACGCGTTTCATCTCTCGCACATAAAACACACTTCAAACACCTGCATTCTTCTGCAGCATCAGCCGGAGTCACCGAGAGTCCAGCTCCGAGCTCGAGCTCTATGTAGAGTCTATCTAAGAGTTTCCTCTGCAACTTTGAGGTCTGTTTCCATCTGAGCATGTCTGAACTTTGTTCTGCAGCGTTTACATGAGAACAAATGCAAACGTTAGTCTCTCGAGTGGGATTTTATTGCAAACTTCTGCATGAAAAATACTGCAGACACAACTAGCGATGTGCAAAATGAACTAGTCACATAACAAGTGGCATTTTTTACGTTTTTAACTTGACCCCATTTATAGATTAAACAGAATTGAATTGAATTATAATGAATGAACTTTCTAACAATGTCGTTTTCTTGTTTATAACTGTGAGGCTGCTTTAAATAGGTTCTGTCAAAAGATTACTCGCCATTAATCGCATCCAAAATAAAAGTTTTTGTTTACGTAATATATGGTTGTGTACGGTGTATATTTATTCTGTATATATAGGCCTAAATAGACACGCATGCATGTATATATTTAAGAAAAATATGTAATGTATATATTTAAATAAATAGTTGAAACATTTAAAAAACTGGATGTTCTAAATGTCGATTGGACGTTCCTCTAACCTATTTTAAATGTTACTAGTTTCAGACAGTTCTGAGAACATTTGAAAGTAACGTTATTTTTTAAATATTTAAAAAGAAATGGATGTTCTGAACGTTCACTTGACATTCATCTAACATTTTTTAAACAATTACTAGTTACTGCACAGCTCAGATAACATTCAAAAGCAACTTACCCATAATATTAATAAAATAAATAAAATTAAACATTCCTTTAATGTTTTCTCTAACATTACCACAACCAAGAAAAAAAAGAAAAAAGAAAAAGCTTTTAAATTTTTTTTTTGAACATTCAGAAATAACATTTTTATAACTTAATGGGAACATTTGCAAATTGTTATTAGAGCATATTTCTGTTAGCTGGTTTGACAATGCAAAGTTAAAAAAATAGCATGAGTTACGCTAAGCTAATTTAAGAACCACCATTAAAAATATAACAATAAGTATAAATTAATGAGAAAAGATTAAAAATCCTAAACTCTTTTACCTCACTATTCAGCAATGAGTGCTGGGCGAGTAGCACCTGTCTGTAGTTACAGAAACAAAAAGCTTCCTCCACACTGAAAAATAAATAAATAAATAAAATAAAAAAAAACCTTTTAAGTTTTACTGGTTTTATGACTTTTTTTCCAATAAAAAATTCTAACAATATTTAAATCGAGATCAATTTACTAATAACATCACTGCATAAGATATTAAGACTGGTTTTCAACTTATTTTTATACTAAAACAAAAGAAAATGTTGTGATTGCAGTAAGACAAAATAAAATAATAACCAATATACATTTTCACAAAAACAAATTTATTTTTTTTGGTGTTGTTGTTTTAATGGTTTTTAAAAATTTGCACAAAAAAAACGTATTGCTATGATTATTAAAAGCTAGCTTAAAAAGTGGGAGAATAAAAATAAGCAAACTGAGCTCAGTTTGAGACATTGCTGAGATGTGAAAGTCATATGTGAGACTAATGGGGTGTTTTTTAGGAGAAACATCTGAGAACCAGGAGACTGAAGTTGCCTGTGAATGACTGGTGTTTTGATCTGAAGTGTGTGTGGGTATGTGTGTGTGTGTGTGTGTGAGTAGCTGTGTCAATATTTGATGTGTGATTCCTCCAGGCATGTGTTTATCATCTCTTGAGTTGGCTCTGATCACAGAGAGAAGCCCACGGGTGATTACAGCCTCCACTTTAAACACACACACACACACACACACACACACACACACACACACACACACACACACACACACACACACACACACACACACACACACACACACACACACACACACACACACACACACACACAGTAAATCAGCGGCCGCTTCAGTTCGGCTCGTCTCATTCATTCCCAGTGTTTCTCAGCTACTGTGTGTCAGCAGAGCATTACTGACATTAAATAATAAATTACTGGAAACCAGACTGTTCTACGTGTCATTAAAGTGTCCAAAAGCCTGGGAAATAAAACTTTTGTCATCCTGAATGACATCCCTGTCACCTGTAAGACAAAAGCTGTGCAATATAACGTGCATCATCCAGAACTGAAGAATTGGCCTCCTTTCATTTCATGAGTGTGAGTTTTAATTGAACTGAATTTAATGGAATCGGCCACACCCATATTCTACCCACAATGCATTCTGTGAAATGAAGTGTTCTTCAAACCTGCTCCACAAAAGATGATAAATATGATAAAATGTGATAAATACAATAAAATACTCACACACACACACACACACACACACACACACACACACACACACACACACACACACACACACACACACACACACACACACACATATATATATAAACTGTGAATTTGTCCCATCGTTCAAGGTTTGTCTTGAAAATCTTTGCTGTTTTATTTTAATTAATTTAATTAACTAACTTCCTTACTTTTAAATTCCAATTATAATTGTGTTTACTACCTCAGTAAAAATTTAAATTAAATTAAGAAATTTAAGTTCAATTCTGAATAGTACAAAATTCACTTTCAAAAAGAAGAGAAAAATGAAAACTAATGTTTAGGGTAAGTAAGATTTTTAATGTTTTTGAAAGAAGTCTCTTCTGCTCACCAAGGCTGTATTTATTTGATTAAAACATACACTCTCAGAAAAAGATACATATAAGTACCTTAAGTGTACATATTAGCACCTAAACGATACAAAAGTGTAACTTTTCTAAAGGTTCCACCCCAGTGACAGCTTTTGTACTTTTTTTTCTGAGAGTGTACAGTAAAAACAATATATTTTTACAATTTAAAATAGCTGTTTTCTATTTTAATCTGTTAAAATGTAATATACTCCTGTGATCAAAGCTGAATTTTTGCTGCTCAAGACACATTTCTGATTATTATCAATGTTGAAAACAGCCCAAAGGTTTTGTAAAAACTGTGATACACTTTATTTTTCAGGACTCACAGATGAAAAGAAAGTTCAAAAGAACAGCATTTATTTGAAAAAGAAATCTTTTGTAACATTTTAAATGTCTTTACTGTCACTTTTGATCAATTTAATGCAGCCTTGTTTAATAAAAGTATTAATTTCTGGGGGGATAATTTTTAGTAAGTGTGATTTGCTGAACATATGAAGGTGTTTGATTCAGATAAACGTGAGTGTGTTCATGAATCTGTGTGGTGCTGTGGTGAGGGATGGACCGTGACCTCTGCTCCAGGCTCTCATCTGTCTCTCATCCGCTCCGCACCCCGGCTGATTTATCACGAGAGAAACACTGCAGGCCAATGGGCTTTTGATGAAATTGTTGGAGGGATCTGGAGCGATAAATCCACATCTTTACATGCAGGTCGCCAGTGACTCTCCCATTCATTCTGCCATCAATAACCTCCACGACACGGAGCCACAGCATAAACCAACTTCACTGAGCAGAGGAGAAATACTGCAGAGAGAGAGCAACGGGGAATCATTTAAGGTTAGATCAGACTTCCACCTTTTACACCAATATTTTGCTGGAAATGTTCTCACTCTCAGGTTGTCCAGGATGTAGATGAGTTTGTTTCTTCATCAGATTTGTAGAAATGTAGCCTTGCATCAGTGTCTCATCAATGGATGCTCTGCAGTGAATGGGTGCCGTCAGAATGAGAGTCCAAACAGCTGATAAAAACATCACAATAATCCACAAGTAATCCACACCACTCCAGTCCATCAGTTAATGTTTTGTGTATTTGTAAGAAACAAATCCTTCATTAAAACACTTTCAACTTTCCAAACTGTTGCTTCTGTCTAAAATAAGAGTCCATAACCCATAATAACACTTCCTGAAGAAACAAACTTCTTGGATGGCCTGAGGGTGAGCACATTTCCAGTTCCATTTTTTTGGCTGAACTATTCCTTTAAGTGGAAAAAGACGTAGTGCACCTTTAAAACCATGTCCATGTCATAAACCAAGTTATTTTGTAGGAGGAAACAATATAAAATATCATGGACTCATATTGTGCACCCCTGAATAAAATGCTTTATACAATCAATAGGCAATATACACTATCGTTAAAAAAACTTTGGGGTAGAAACGTTTTTTTAAATGTTTCTTTTATGCAGAATACATATGTGGAATATAAAAAAAAATCTGCATTTACAGGACAAAAATACAGTAAAAACAGTAAAATTGTGAAACATTATTACAAATTAAAATAACTGTTTTCTATGTAAATATATGGTAAAATGTAATTTATTCCTGTGATGTGCAGCTGTATTTTCAGCATCATTACTCCAGTCTTCAGTGTCACATGATCTTCAGAAATCATTCTAATATGATGATTTGCTGCTCAACAAACATTTTTGATAATTATCAATGTTGAAAACAGTTGTGCTGCACAATATTTTTGTGGAAACTCTGTGAAACATTTTATTTTTCAGGATACTTTAACAGAAAGAAAAAAAACAGCATTTATTTCAAATAAAAATTATTTTATAAATGTCTTTACTGTCATCTGACCACAAACTTTTGAACAGTAGTGCCCCTTCAAATATGTGTTTAATAATACTGATTCTTTGTGCATTAAAGGAATTATGCATGAACACAATGCAGCACTCTGAGAAGCAAAATCTAAACCTTCTTCATCTTTCATTTCTCCTGCTTGGCTTCCTTCCTGGGAGTGAACTGTAGATTCAGACACACAAAGCTCGCGGCCCCCGTGGGGCGGATCGGCTGTCATTAACCCCTCACAGCTGGCCTGACGGGGGGCTGCTGTCTCAGTGTGAGGACGGCGCACAGCCACACAAATCTACACCATTGTGCTCGAGTGCTGGTCACAGAGCAAAGGCAATGGTGTCCTGCGCCCCATGCTGGCATCTGAATCCAAGACGCTAATTTCTCCAGGAACCACACACATCTTTCCTCTCCTTCACTTCCGCCGAACTCGTACGCAGCAGCATCTCATAACCTGTTGCTGAATGCACAACAACAGACAAACACACAGTTTAGTGCACATGTATTTTTAAAGTCTATAGGGAGCCGTTTAAGAAGAAAATCAATCTAAAACTGAAAACCGCTGAAAAAAAGAAAGAAAGAAAAAAAGTCATCCTTGATGCTTTCTGCAATCTATTAACAATTAGCCAAATTCTAATTAGCATAAAATCGCTGTAGCATTTTTCTGGTCCATTTAACAAATTTACAGAGGTATCTATTAGCCCAAATCTATTTGAAAATGGGGTGCATCGGATGAAAATTCATGCATGCATGGTTTGCAACAAGCTCTGAAAATAAAAAGAATCAGCATCTTTGATGTTTTTAAGAACACTTTGCTTTTATTTGATTAATCTTAAGTGTTTAAGAGACAAATGCTGAGCAAGTGAACAAAATATCACTTGAAAATCTCAGGAGACATTGTAAATACTGTAAATCAATAGATTATATTAATATAAACTACTCAAAAGTTTTTTAATATTTTAAAGAAGTCACCATTGCTCACCAAAGCTGCATTTATTCGATAAAAAAAATACATTAAAATAGCGTAAAATAGTGAAATGTTATACCAACTCAGAAGACCAGTTGTCTTTGTGAATATATGTTAAAATGTAATTTATTTCTGTGATCAAACTGTATTTTCAACATCATTACTCCAGTCTTCAGTGTCACATGATCTTTCAGAAATCATTCTAATATACTGATTTGCTGCTCAAGAAACATTTCTGATTATTATTTTGACCTGATTTCGTTAATCAATGGTGTTTAAGAGAAAAATGACCAGAACCTCTCAGAAAACACTGTAAATCCTCAAGACAAATAGAGACCCGCTCAGTTTACACCATCTGCTAATTGAATTATATAGACACAATAGCATCCAAACCTCTAGAGACAAAGCTTGAGCATCATGAACTAGTAGATGTGAACACATCAACTAATAAGCAGCTAATACGTTTACCAGAAACCCTCTATATTCAGGACGGCCGACAGACCTGGCCTGACCGCAGACACGGCCCTTTGTGGATCAGCAGTGAAGCAGATTCATTCTCTCTCTGCTCTTCATTAACATACATATCCATATGAAGAGTCAGCGCGGCTCTAAACAGCTGTCCCTCGAGCAGAAAGACTCTCACTCTCACATTAAACACTCCATTCACACACACAGACACAGACACGGGGGGCTGGGCTGAGCGCTGACCCTTACTAACATCTACCATGGTAACTACAGCTTCTGCCAAAACACCAATGTTCATATATGAAAATCATAGTAAATAAATATGGGATTGACTGCAGCGTGAGAAGCTTCAATGACCTTTGATATATTGCCTTTCAAAAGTTTAAGTGTATCAAAATTCCGTAAAGACCTTTAAAATGTTACAAAAGATTCTATTTGAAATAAATGCTTTTCTTTTGAAAAAATCCTTGTAAATCCTGAAAATGTAACACGTTTTCCACAAAAATATTTAGCAGCACAAGTGTTTTTAACACTGATAATAATCAGAAATGTTTCTTGAGCAGCAAATCAGCATATTAGAATGATTTCTGAAGATCATGTGACACTGAAGACTGGAGTAATGATGATGAAAATTCAGCTGTGCATAACAGAAATAACTTACATTTAAAATATATTCACACAGAAACCAGCTATTTTAAATCACAACTATATTTCACAATATTGCTGTTTTTACTGTATTTTTTGGATCAAATAATTGCAGCCTTAGTGAGCATAAGAAACTTTTCAAAAACATTTTAAAAATCTCTCTCTCTCTCTATGACATTAAAGGAACAGTTCACCTTAAAAATTAAAATTTTGTCATTTCCTCACCCTCATGTTGTTCCAAACCTGTATGAGTTTCTTAATTATGCTGAACACAAAAGAAGATATTTTGAGGAATTTTAGAAAACCAAACAGTAAAGAATTAAGTCAATGGGGACCGTCAACTGTTCGATTACCAGCATTCTTCAAAATATCTTCTTTTATGTTCAACATAAGTAAGAAACTCATACAGGTTTGGAACAACATGAGGGTGAGTGAATAATGACAATTTTTTTTACTTTTTTTTTTTAAGGTGAACTATCCCTTGAAATGATTTTCATGCCAGATAATTACATTTGTGACTTAATATTGATTTGCAATTTTTGACCAGTAGGTGGTGCGGTTACAAAACGCTTATGAGGATATCCCAAGGTCCTGTGGAATGTTTCATTTTAATACAGTAAACTGTTGCCAGGATACAGTCTCACTTTCTGTTTGGTGCCATCCCATTCAAAATTGTCGGAATTGATGGAAATTTTCCTTTTTTTTCTCTTTCTCCAAGGTAATCAATCTGTTGATATTTTTCCTCTTTTGGAAAGTCACAGAAACTTTTGTGGGTTTTCTTCTTTTGCAGGGTTTCTGAAGGTTTAATGAAGATAAACTGAAGACCTTTTAAGACCAATCAAAGAATATGTATAGGTAATAATACAGATATGGTCTCTAACGCAAATGACTTGTATTAGTGAGGCTTTACAATTTGAAAACACAATGCCCAATAGATCACCATTACTTTTTAAGTCACTTTACAAAAAATACCTCTTATCCCAACCTCTAAAATATGTAATACCTTTATCCTTCTGATCCTACTGTTAAAAAGTATTGTTATTTATCAGCATTTTCAATCTTCTTTTCCAGTGCAAATGTCTAAATATCAGTAAATCAAGATACATTTACTTCGGAAACAAAATGACTAAAAAAAGCCTAAATGAAGTGAGTTTATAATTAAAACAAGAACAGATATCTGCCAATGGAGCCTGATAAACAACTTAATTAGCTTAATTAGCTCAAAACACCATAGTTATTCAAGACTTTATATCTTCATTTTGCATCTCAAGTAAATGTATCTCGATTTAAGGGTGCTGAGATATTTTATTACTATATTGTCAGTGTCTATTCTCTTTATTATTAGTGTTTTTATTACCTAAAATTATATGTTTGTCTGCACTATACTTTCTGTACTGGAAGCTCCTGACAGATTCCTCTGGCAATAAAACTTTTCCTGATTCTGATATTTTTACTGCAAAACAAGATAAAAATACTGAGGAAGACGCTTATTTTTAGCAATGCATTCAACATTTAATGCAACGACTGGTAACACTTTATTTTAAGACGTCATTGTTACAAATGTTACATGTACTTGCTATTATAATAACAATAAATTATGCATAATTATGTGCAGGTAATCCTAAACCAAACTCTAATCCTACTTTAATATTACTCAGTACTTAAATGTATAATTACACTGGAACAAGGACACCTTAAAATAAAGTGTAACCCAACGACTTAATGAATTTAAGACTTTCTCCACTTATTTAACATCTTTAAAGATCTTAATTTGTGGAAGGGCGAATTAAGACTTTTAAAGCCTGCAGAAACCCAACTTTTGTGATTGGAGCAAATGAGAAAGCAAAATCATATTTGCTGTAAAAGTTCACCCAGTGATGACTTCAGATTCTGGGAAACTTGGGAATGTGAAAAGCATTATAACTCCTTTTCTAATCACTGTAGCGCAAGTATCTTTAATGAACAAACACTGAGTGCCGAGTTTTAGTGATAATCGGATTCGGTTTGGTTTTGGCCCCTCACCCCCGTCGCAGGGGATGAATGGATGCACTCGAATCGAAGGACTTTCTAAGGACTTTGAGCAACAGATTTTCATTCATCGCATGCGGGAGAAGAAGAGAGAAGAGTGATTGATAAATTCTCTTCCCTGGCTTCTTTTACAACCACCCACCTCCTTGGTTTTTTTTGTTGACCCGAGGGGTTTTTTTTAATTATTGCTGCTGATGAAAAGAATCCTTAATGCTGTTATATACTGCGTTTTTTAGTAAAGCAGAGAGGAGATTTTTTGCCATTACGAGCGCTGCGGTTCATTCAGGCTTCCCCCTATGAGCCCAGCGCCGGCCGTTAGCTCTCCTTCTCTCCTCCGTCCATCCGGTCTCTTCATAAACGGTGAAGCATCAAAACAACGTCCTAATCCTTCACAGTTCCTCCCAGCTGTCTTTGTGTCCATTTCCTACTCTCTCTTTCGGCTTAATCCATCGCATCACTTCCTGTCCCGCACTGGCACGCATCACAGAGAGCTTCTGATATGATGAGAAAGACAAATAAAGTGAATTAGAGGAGAGGAGGTGACTTCTGGAGAGCCTTTGAAAGAGGACGATAGTATTTCGAGGGGAAAACCCCTCCAGATTGACTCAATGCGCCGGTTTTCTTAGGTTTTTGGGCGCGAGTGCCCCAGCGGCCTGACCCTCCAGCCATGGAAACTGCAGTGAGGTGGAACATTTCCCCGTCACGCCTCCCTCCTCATGCGCTCGCTGCTCCTCTCTCCAAGAGCCTCCAACACCATAAAGCACTGAGAAACATTCAGAGGCCACGATAAAAATATATGAATTGCACTGCATAATATATTTCATTCACTGCATTAGATAAAAAATAAGAAACAATATCTTTATTTTGATATTATTATTATCTTTTTTTTTAATTTTACAGAGATAACATACTTGAAGAAAAACATAAAAAAGTACACACACATATAATATATATGTTTACATATATGTGTATATATATATACACACACACACACTTATATTAATAGACGTACACTAATATATAATTAATTTTTATATATGTATATGTGAAATATGTTAAGTAAATATTTAATATATATATATATATATATATACGTATATTCTCATACTTATTTTTGTGCGTATGTGTATTTATTAATTTATATGATTTTAGTTTATGTGTGTTTTGAGTTAGTCTGTCATAAACTATCATAGGTTTGTGTGTGTGTATTTATATATATATATATATATATATATATATATATATATATATATATATATATATATATATAATTGATATATTTACTGAACATTTCACATATCTATCTATCTATCTATCTATCTATCACAGGTCCACATTTGTAGTAGTTACATATGTCTATATTTGTATTTGTATATCTATCTATCTATCTATCTATCTATCTATCTAAAATATACATGAAAAACCTATTTTACAGATGTTTTGGCCAGATTCTAATTAGGATGCAGGTTTAATTGCAGCTCAGCTACATGCAATCACATAAAACAAAAATAGTACATAAATGAAAGCTGCTGTCAGCGATTTTTCTGGAGCCACATAAAAACTATGTGACAGCCATCAGTGTAACAGGTGAGATCACACCTGTCCACGGCACACCTGCAGAACAATGCTAGAGTAGCATAGCATCATCTGTCCTCTGCAGTTTCATTGCTAGACCGCTTCAATCAAACACCTGCAAACTTAACATACACATCATCTCCTGAGCTGCGAACAATGCATCACACTGATGGTTGAATTCTGGGATGTCAGGAATGAATATATCCCACATCTGACTTTGAAGAGAGTACAGCATTAGTCTGTCAGATGTTTGCAGGACGGTTAACATTGCTTACAGCTGCGTTCAAGTCAACATGAAACTGAAACTGACCCTATTTATTGTCTTAATTCTATTTCTTACTCTCGTTGTGCAGTTCATTAATGCACTTCCTACGAATGTTATGTCCAATTAATTCATATGGTCTGAAATGATAAACAATATAATTGATAATCAAAAATCTCTCAAATCATGTTTACTGTACATGTATTAATTTATACAAAATTTAATAATGAGGAACTTATTGACTTATGGAAGAAAAAAAAAAGAAAACGTAAGGAAAGTAATTAAAAAAAAAGTCATGAGCTAAAAATTCAGTTATTTCATAATAATTTCTTTATATAGAAAATAATGTAAAAAAATTCTCACTGCAAAAAATGTAGTATTTTTGTTGTGTTTTTTATTAAAAATATTTAAACATTCTTAAATAAATATACAAGTTTTGTTATCTGAAAAATGAATCAAAATTTAAACTTAAAGTTTAAGCTTAAAACGAAGAAGAAGAAGAAAAATTCTCTGGTAGTGCAGCAAGAAATAACGTAATTTAAAGGGAAACCAAGAACATTTTTGTGACCCAGAGTGGCAGATTATTATTATTTTGCATTTAAAAGAAAAAAAAAATAGTATCTTTGTCTCATTTTCCAGTTCAAATATCTAAAAACTCTCAAATTAAGATATATTTTTATTTAGTATTAATATTACATTAATATTACATTATGTTTTCTGATTTTTTTTAATAAAAATTAAGTGTATTTTAATTAATTAATTTATTGCTTAAAACAAGAAAACTATCTTTTAATTGTGTAAAAAATAAACTAAATTCAAAGCAATTATTTTTCAAATACATTTTCAGATTTGTTTTTAAAAAGAAAGAAAAAGGAAATAAGGATTATAAGCATTATTATTTTTGTTTTGTTTTCCAGTAAAAATGTCTAAACGCTTAAATCAAGATACATTTACTTGAGAATCAAAATTAAGATGTATCAATAGAGTTTATGATTAAAACAATAAAAATATCTGCATTGCAATGGTGAGCTAAAAAGTTTCCCATATGCAGTTTATCACGTCCTTGGAACCAGTTCGTCAAACACACTTTCTCATGAATGCTCTCTCTCTGTCTTTCTCTCGGAGCTCGCAGGGGTTCTTGTGCTTTCCTCCTGCACATAATGAACACAATTTCACACCACAGAGGCCAATTAGAGACATGACAGCCACCTGCCGGCACGCCTCCCAGAGAGAGACAGACAGATCGGGACCAGGAGCCAATTCACAAGCAATGTCTCTCGTCTTTGATTTGATTCAGTCGTTCAGGCGGCTTTTAACTGGACCTCTTGTCTTTATCCCATTAGAAACCGAACTACTGAGCACAAACAGGGAAGACGAGGCAAGTTCAGCTTTCCTTTCCATTGCATTCTGCATCTAATGTGCAGCTTTGGCCAAAATAAATTGCATTGCCATCCACACACACACACACACACACACACACACACACACACACACACACACACACACACACACACACACACACACACACACACACACACAGATGCTCAAGTAACAGATTTTATGTTGTGACCTCTTGACCTGTATAGGTAATGTCATCAGTCCAGAGTCGATCTGCTTCTCGAGGGATGAGCGTGTCTCACTAATGATGCAGAACAACCTCAGACTCCAGCAGTGAACTCAAGTATGGCAGAGATAAATGGTATTAAATGGGACAAACACACACACACATGCATTGATGCATACAGTCAGTGTGCTGTGATAAAATCAGATGTCGACAGACAGATAAAAACGAGCGTTTCTGAGGTTTGATTACTCTGAACTGCTTTAAACCATCAATTCAGCTCCAACAACATACAAACACACACACACACACACACACACACACACACACACACACACACACACACACACACACACACACACACACACACACACACACACACACACACACACACAAACAAACCAGATCAGATGGGATGAGTGCATAGGAGAAGAAAGGAAATTGATCTTCTGGAGATGTGACATTCAGAGCAGACTACCAGTGTTGGTGTATCATGAGTTACGTAATCAGATTATGCTTTAAAGTTTTTGGTGCCAAAACAGTTGCCAAAAATATAGCTTTGGGTTATATATAACCTAAAATTCTAACTTTTTTAAATTAAAAATAAATAAGCAAGTCCAGGTGACTAAAGTAACGTAATGCATGAAAAGTAACTAAGTAACGCAATCAGATGCTTTTTTATGGAGTAACATAATATTTATTTATATTTTAAAAGTACATTTCTCCAGCACTGTAGATTACACATTTCAGTTAACAACTTTGAAATCAACTCTATATGAGTGTCTTTTTGTACACAGAAACAGAATATAGTTATATCACTGAATGTTTGATGAGTGATCAGAATCTTACTAGCTTGCTTTACACAGAGAGGTAATACGAAAAAAAAAATAACGGTGTTAAAAGTGAAATGTGAAAGTTGGCAGGACTGTGTGCCATTCAGAATTATGTTGAGATGCCTTTTAAAATCCAGTTCAATTTTTAAACTTGTATTGAAAAAGTTATAGTTATTATAGCAGAGAGGATTATTATAGTTAACTAAAACTGAAACTAAAACCATATAAAAATTATTTCCGTTAACTGAAATGAAATAAACATTATATGAAATAAAATTATTTATATATGTTTTATTTCAGCTAGTTGCCAAGGTAACATTTCTCATTTTAATTTAGTTTAACTTTATGTACTATAATAACTAACACTGAAATAACAACTAATAAAAACTATATAGACATACTTATAAAAAATAACAACTAAATGACAAAAACTCAAAATTACTAAACTTAAAAATGAAAATGAAATTGTAAAATTTAAAAATAAAAACTGACTTAAAATATTAATAAAAATCCATAAACGTATCCAAACTATATGAAAATAATAAAACAAATAGCTAATTAAATTGAAAATGTAAGGTAAAATTAACATTAATTTAAATTCATGTTCCATTCACTTTTATTCAGCAAGGATGCATTAAATTTCAAATAAATCCTGTTCTTTTGAACTTTCTATTCATCTGTGAGTCCTGAAAAATACAGTGTGTCACAGTTTCCACAAAAAAATATGAAGCAGCACAACTCTCTTCAACATTGATAATAATCAGAAATGTTTCTTAAGCAGCAAATCATGAGACTGGAGTAATGATGCTGAAAATTCAGCTTTACATCACAGAAATAAATGACATTTTAACATATATTTAAATAAAAAACACTTATTTTACAGTGTAATAATATTTCACAATTTTTTAGTTTTTAATGTATTTTTGATCAAATAAATGCAGCTTTAGTGAGCAGAAGAGACTTCTTTCCACTCAGATTTAAAGTAAATGGTTGCACTACATGAAAAGCAACTCTCACTGTGCGCTTGATGACAATACAGAAATAGCAGACTAAAGCCACTGGACAAAGGCATAACCGGTCCAGTAAGTGCTCTCTTGCTCTCATTACGGCTGTACAACGGAGAGCCGCTGACCAATTATACTGTTCCAGAAGTTCTACCGCTCCGGGAAGCTGGTCAGCTGCTCTTAATAGATTTGCAAGCAATTTACCTTTTCAACATGTTGGCAATCTGATGCAATTTCTGTGCAATTTGTCTGCTTTTAGACCCACGTGGAGCTGACTTCAGCGCAGACCAAATGACACAGAGTTGAAAATATCAGTCCATGCTAGACACACGGCCCTCAAATGTCACAGGGAAAAAGTCAACAGAGAGACAGACAGCGAGAGAGACAGAGAAGGCAGAAAGAAGGCCTCTGGATCTGTGCAAATGGATGTATGTATGGATATGGACCGCTGAAATTACCCAGAATACCTCTGGGACTGAATGTATGGCAATTGCTCTGACATTTTCAAGAGTTTGTAGTTTTGACGTCACTCAAAAAAGCGAAATGACCATGATCAGAAGTTTCCCTGTCCCTCTTGATGCTCAACTTTTTCTCCCTTTCTTCTGCTTTAACCCTTCAGTGGCCCAATACATGTTCAAATTGTGCATTGCAATAAAAATAAGATATTAAACAAAGTTTCTTTTAATGTTAAAATGTACATATTTTAAACTGGATTTTTAATAGAAAAATGTAATTCTCTCATGCACTAATTACCAAGTTTTCTGATTTAAATTTAAAGCAATAGTTCACCCCAAAATTAAGATTTGCTGTTAATTTACTCACCCTCAGGCCTTCCAAGATGTAGATGTGTTTGTCTCTTCACATTTTAGTTGAAACTGTAGTCCTAGGTGATTCATAAAATGCAAGTCAAAAAAGCATTTACAGGCAACAGAAAATCAATACTCGTGGCTCCCGACGATATACGGAGATCTTATGAAGCGAAACGATTGGTGTGTGCAAGAAACTTAACATTATTTACAGCATTATTACCTGTAAACCAGAGTCTCAGGCAAGCTGGGAAATCCAATCCAAATCCCACTGATTCTTTTGGACAGTTCATTTCAATGAACGTATTCTTGCCCTGTTTGTTTACATAATCACACGTTTATACAATTATACTATTAACACACTCAATTATGGTGTGAAACGTGGATGTTTTACATGTCTAAAGCAAATAAAGTGAATAGTCGTCATCAGCTCACCTTTTTAAATAAACAATGTGAAACCATAAAAACGTTAATTTCACCCCTTTTTGGCTCATTTTCAGTCTGAGTGCCTGTCAGGCGTCTGCAAGTGAGTTTTGATTGAGTAACTTGAGGAACTGCTCGAGCCATGATCTTTTTCAGACGTTTCAGTCCGATTTGATGAAATGGTTAATTCAGTTCACTATAAGGAATCAGTTCAAAAGAATGATTCGCTGGTGAACTGGACATCACTCTGGACCGTTTGCCTGACGCTTATAAATGGATTATAATGTAGCAAATAATGCTCAGTTTCTTGCACAGACTAATTGTTTCGCTTCATAAGACCTTAATATATTGTTAGGAGCCATGGGTGTTACATTTGTGTTGCCTGTATATGATTTTCTTCGGTTGCCGCTGACTTGCATTTTAAGAATCACCAAGAAGCACAGTTTTAGCTAAAAATCTTCTTTACTGTTCAACTCAAAAAAAAAAAAAAAGTGAATGGCCTGAGGGGGAGTAAATTGACAGCAAATTAAATTTTTTGGGTGAACTATCCCTTTAAGTTTGTCACTGAATTTCTCTCCCTTTGCTGTAGGTCTCAAAACTCATCTGCATATATTCGCATATTCAAATTTGAAAAGTCAGATGCAGTACTTTAAATATGCAAATGAGATTCGACAGCAATGGGGGCTTATAATAAGCAATGCGCTTTTCACACTTCCTTTTAAAGGTAATTTTGGGTAATTTTTTCCCGCTCATTGTTCATATGGTACCCTATAGCAAATTCGTGAAACATGGCTTGTCCCAGGGTTAATCCAAAGTTAATCCATGCTTAAGTGAAGTGTGAAAAGATTATTAGCTAATCATAACAGAGGTCATTTGCATATAAAATGTACACTAAGATCAGAGATCGGGTGAAAATAATCACGAAAAACAAAATTACGGCTATGTCCGACAAACCTTTGGTAGGTCATATCTGATCAGCCGGACGGAAGCGAGTGAGTGTTAATCAAGCCGGACCAGATGTTTTTGTGAGTCCGATCCACATCCCGTTAAAATAAAAAAGTGTGCCAGAGAAATTATACGCCCAATTTCACCATCTGAATGCGCTGGAATACTACGTTAACGCGTTATAAGGTTCCCACAGCTGTTTTTCCTGAAAACACACACACAGTCATTCAGCGTCTCTTTTACCCTCTTGACATTTTTCTGCATGTTCTTAAAATGACATGTTTTATGTGATTCTATCAGAGTGTTTCTAATGCAATAATCGCTGTGTGGAATCTGTCATGAATCTGCCAAAGTGCTTTTCTCCCGGAAAGGAATTCAAAGTGCCTCTTTTGCTGTTCATCACTACACTTCTGCTGAAAATCAGAACACATTTCTTCAAGCGTCAATAATTTTTCAACCTTCAACACAGCATTGAACATAAAACTAGGATATAAAGGATATCAAACTGAAATTGTGAAAAAAATTGAGATGGATAGATTTCCAAACATTCATTTAGCCATTAATTGTAGTAATCCAGTGAGATGTTTGTGCTCCACACAGAGATGTGATCTGATCATCATCAGTCTGTCTGGAGTGACATGAAGATGGTGTGGTGCACATTAATCTCAATCAAGTCTGTGATAATCAACTCAGGTTGAAAGTAATCTAAAAGTAATAAATAAGTAGTCAGATTACATTATGTAACGTGTGTAATCCACTTTGTTACTAATTACAATTTTTGTCCGGTGACTTGCAATCAGTACCAGACCAAAATATTCATTAATTTTTAACTTGCACTAACATAACTAAAACTGAAATGAAAACTGATAACAACTACACAGGTATATTTAAAAATGATAAAAATATATAAGCAGCAACTGACTGCAATAGTATCTTAGTGATACTAAAATTATGATACTACTAGGACTTGATTATATTCAAAAGGAAGGCAAAATGTGATTTTTGTGTTGTAAACAATACAATTGAACTGACTATCAGTTTGGTAAGGCATCTTTCTAAAAGATCTCAACAATCATCATGTCATTTTAATATCATTATAGCAAACGGTGTAATGGTTTTAGCATGGCTGAAAGGCTTAAGTGTGATGCTGCTTTTTTCCCCCCCGTGTTTTTCTCTTCACGCTTTGATGCACACGTTCAACCACCAAATAGCAGATAATAACAGTTTAGACACCTTTCAATTTTAGCATTCCTGCTTGAAAAGTTGAGTGTTCCTCCAGGTGCCATGACAACGGCGCAGCCCAGCATCAGCACCGCGAGATTCCGCTGCCATGGCGATGGAGCAGCTGTCACTCACACAGGGACACTTGACATGCACACAGATTCCCAACAGCACCGTAAATCACGGTTAAATACAGCGGTTCGATGCGATCTATTTTACTACACTACTAAAAATATGAGAGTGGCTCGGAGAGTACGATTGCTCTGCCAGATTGGACGGCATCGTTTCATCTTTCAGGCTGTGATGGCTGATGTCTAAATATCGCTCTTTTTCTCCTCCATCAGAGAAGCAAGCGTGGTTTTCATCTGATTTCTAATCTTTCGGAGAGTTTCCCTCCAAACAGCACACCCACAATAAGACGGAGTGACAGAGATGGAGCAGACAGTTGATGAAATCGGAGCAGTTATCACCTTAACCATTACCTGTCAGCTTTCTCTGGCTGCTCTCTGATGGGGCAACAATTTTCTGAAGTGGAAGTCAAGGGCGCCAATGTGGCACAGCGCGAGTAAATGTTAACAAAAGCGCTGCTGTCCACTTCTTTATTTATGAAAGGCATTGGTGAGCGGAGAGAGTCTCCATCATACTCACACAATCACTGCTAGAACAACTCCTGACCGAGCAGATTTACATTCACACTCTGTATCTAATCCTCCTCAGTCCAGACACTCAGTGTTTGCACTTTATCTCTCATCTCTGTTTTTCTATCTCTCCATCAGCCTGGGAGACAGACAAATGCAAGCGCCTAGGAAAACAGTTCAAACACACACACACATACACTTGAATGTTAGTTCAAAGTAACTATAGAAATTTCAATTATAAAATTGAAAGTGCCAAACAAACAATAAATTACCATGCAATGCATGTTTCCAACGAAACAGATCTTATCTTCAGATAGAACGATAGATAGAACGATAGAATGATAGATAGAATGACAGAACAATAGAACGCTAGAGAGAACGCTGGGTAGAATGATAGAATGATAGAACATTAGATAGAATGATAGAACGCTGGATAGTACGATAGATAGAATGATAGAATGCTAGATAGAACAATAGAACATTAGACAGAATGAAAGAATGCTAGATAGAATGCTAAATAGAATGATAGATAGAACGATAGAACGTTAGAACGTTAGATAGAAGGATAGAACGCTAGATAGAACGTTAGAACGCTAGATAGAATGATAGAACGTTAGATAGAACGATAGAATGCTAGATAGAATGATAGAACGCCAGATAGAACACTAGATAGAACGATAGAATGATAGAATGCTAGATAGCACGATAGAACGCTAGATAGAACACTAGATAGAATGATAGAATGATAGAATGCTAGATAGCACGATAGAACGCTAGATAGAACACTAGATAGAATGATAGAATGCTAGATAGAACGTTAGAATGCTAGATAGAATGATTGAACGTTAGAACGATAGAATGCTAGATAGAACGATAGAACGCTAGATAGAACACTAGATAGAACGATAGAATGATAGAATGCTAGATAGCACGATAGAACGCTAGATAGAACACTAGATAGAATGATAGAATGCTAGATAGAACACTAGATAGAACGATAGAATTATAGAATGCTAGATAGTACGATAGAACGCTAGATAGAACACTAGATAGAATGATAGAATGCTAGATAGAACGTTAGAATGCTAGATAGAATGATTGAACGTTAGAACGATAGAATGCTAGATAGAACGATAGAACGCTAGATAGAACACTAGATAGAACGATAGAATGATAGAATGCTAGATAGCACGATAGAACGCTAGATAGAACACTAGATAGAATGATAGAATGCTAGATAGAACACTAGATAGAACGATAGAATTATAGAATGCTAGATAGTACGATAGAAAGATGATAGAACGACAGAACGCTAGAGTGATGGATAGATAGGAATGCAAGATAGAACGATAGAATGACAAAACGATAGATAGATAGATAGATAGATAGATAGATAGATAGATAGATAGATAGATAGATAGATAGATAGATAGATAGATAGATATCAACTAGACTCATAGTTGAGTTGTTCACATAGCTTTGCGTTAGGTAGGCTACATAATACAAATGACAGTATTCTTTTTTTTTTTAATTTCAATTCATTTAAATTATACTTACATTTAAAATCTGCAAACTTGCTATGCTCAAATTCTGGAGCTTAACTGTAATTACCTTAAAAGTTCCAAAAACAATAAAAGCTCAAAAGTTTAAAGTGCTTGTTGCAATTGGGCAAAAATGTGAAATAAGAGTAGAATTACTGAAAAAGGGAAAAAAACTGAATTTGTATGCATCGACTAAACAACAAAATGAATTCAGAAGAAATGCACTGAGAAACAATGATGTCAACCTGTGCCAGAACATTCACCTGAGAAGCTTGTCTGTTCCTCTCACACACACTTAGAGAGGATTAACCACAAAAGCGGCTAATATCAGGGTTTCAGATGGCGCATTCTCTTCTTTAGTGTGAGAATCGCTTCTATTCACAAGCATTTCCTTTCACCGGCGTGAGCTGAATGAGGCTAACACCGAGCCCTTCACAAGCCACGCCGACAAAGAGCATATGTGAAAAACCAAAGCCTTTCACGGATTAACCCACTTATGTCATTTAACCCCTTTTGATAAACACAGCCGGGTGGGATAAACACTCACCAGCGGACAGACGCTAAACCCCGCATGCGACCGCCAGGCAGTGGTTGTCTTCTTCATTTGGGTCTTTAATCAGAGACTTTAACCTCTCAGGGTTCGTCTCTAAACACGCCGCTGGGACAAAAGCCACTAATTGCCCCCCTCCTTCATTCTGCTGACAGATAATATTGTTTTACTACCCAGAGGTCACTGGGGCAGAGGAGGACAGGAGAGGCTGTATTAATGGGTGAAAGGATCCCATAGGGACCATCGTCCACTTACTGTCCACTACTGTCCTAAACACCATCCTAACCAGACTGCACATCCCTGAGGACAAATAAAGACACATAAAAAGCTCCGGCTAATTTAGACGTGGTTAAGTGACCTCGTCTGCTGACCTCAGGTGGAGTTTATTGGTTGAGGAGCGTGACAGCAGGACCCTAGACGTGTCTAGCTATGCATGAACAGCCCAGCATTGACGTTACTGTAAAACAAGGTGATAAATGTGACGGGAAGAACTGTTTCAATCAGCCTATTAATCCATCCCTCCATCGATCAGACGGACCGTAAATTCATTAATCCGAACGAGAATAAACAAAGTGCAAGACTCAAAGCGTGACTCTGAGACACTGAAGAAACACTGAATCAAATCAGCAGGATTCAATTCAACTCATCCTTTCAATAACTTTTAATTAAGAGTGTGAGAAAACAAAAAGGCCTCCACCATGAATCTGAAAGTGAATTTGAGGTGTCAATGAGATAATGGTTTACTGAGATGCAAACAACACTAACAGAGAAGCTGAGATCTGTTTGGCACTGACAGCCGTGATGTATTTTAATGCATCAGCATTACGTTCATACATAAATTGTAAATTCAGGTTGATTAGGACACTTTTTCCCAGTCATTTCGATGGCAAAAAATGGCCCAATCCACCTGAATTCACCCCTAACTGTTCTAAGATCAGCTGATTAAATGTGTGATTGATTCGTGTTGGGAAAAGTTACTTTTAAAAGTAATGCATTACAGTATTGCCTCACTCCCTAAAAAGTAACTAATTACATTACTTAGTTACTTTTTATGAAAAGTAATGCATTGTTTCTTACTTTTTAAATCCGGACAGGGCTTGCCTGTTTGTTTTTAATATTAAAATATAAATAAATATTGGCAAATGTAAAAGCTCTTTCACACCAAAATTGACATGAATAAGCCTCAGGCGGAAGGAACTGTAAAATCACATCTGTACAAACAAACATACAAAACATTTAGCTGTGCTGCCATTCTGGACTGCATTAGAGAATAAGACGCAATAGAAGAAAATTCCACACTCTTCAGCAATTAAAAAAAAAATGAAATTCAGTCATGATGTTTGACAAAAAAAAATTGCTTTTCACTGTTTTTATTCATTCTGAAGAATACTGAATCTGTTTTTGTGCAGGTGAGATGAGTACATGCATGTTGACATTTAGTCTAGAATTACAGTAAGCATCATGTTCACACAGTGCACACAACGCCTCTGCACTTAATCCCGATTTCTCTCAGCTTGAAGACAAGAGAGCTGTCAGTCAGTCAATAAATGGCAAAACAATGTACCTAGTGTTGTTTATTTGAAAAAGTGACTTTACCAGTTACTTCAAAAAGTTGATGATGTCGTCTTACTTGTAATGCGCTACCCCCGAGTCCGACACTGATTCTGACATCCTGATTAATTTATAGGTGTTCTCATTAACTTCTACATTTTGTCTTACTTTGATGTGAATGGGTTGTTTATTCTTAATAAACAATGAACATCACTTATTGGTTCCACAGTTATAAGTATATCACAGATGTTTTAAGGGTTGTCTGGTACAAACCCGTGTGTTCATAATTAGGATAATACATTAAAATAATATGGTAAGACACACCAGTTTGAAATATCAAGCAATCACAAAGGAGGTGTTTTGTACAACTAAAAATAACTGGGAGCCGGTGACACCGGAAGCCAGACACATTAAGTTTACAAATGGCCGCGCCCGCTAGATGCTAAGGTGCGGTCACGTGAGCGAAATTTCGTTGGCAAAAAGGTCTATTATCTTACTAGGCTAAATAATAGCACAGTGATGTAAGAAACATTTCACACAGAGCCATTAGAAAGCAGCTTTCTGTTGGTCAGTGCGGCGAATTTCAAGGGGAAATCTTCCATAGGGCTACTCTCAAGAAATTCCCGATTCGTGGAATCGATAAAGAAATGATTGGATTTCGCCCGCGAAAATTCGGCGAACAAAAGTAATAGAAGTCAAAACAAAAGCGAAGAGGTTTCTTTAAAAAAAATAAAAATTAAAATGACATTTTACATACGGAACATATTCCAACAGCATATTAAATCAAATAATTTCCAGAGGTTAACACGCGCGAGAAGTTTGCCGATAACCATAGCAACAGCTCAGCACTCCAGCGCTTTTCATCTAACATAATAAACAATGACAAAACAAAAGTACTTTTAACTATTACATTTATTACATTTCTCAGTTATATATGAAAATCGAATGCTTTTATTTTAAAAGTCGTGAAGATGTAGGCTATGTGGAACAGTGTAGGCACGAAAACGCGATGCAACTCAAAAGGACCTGCATTATGTTAATCACACAACTCTGAATCTCACTTTTAAACTTATGGCTACTGTAAGTTCTGGAGCAGCTGTTAAATTATTATTTCATAGGCAATTGCGTTGAGTTATTATATATAGGCTACATAGGATTAAACCTGCAAACTTGGGTGCTTAATATCCTTAATTTCTAATTATTACATCATTTGGTTTCCTTAATTAATGAAGCCACTATGACTCACTCATTCACTCAAGCCTTTTATTGCAGATTTATTACAGACTGTTTGCCAAAGCAGCCAGCAATTTAATTATGCTTTTGCATAATTATCTTGTTACATAATACTGGCTAGGCCTGCTGTTTATCCAATGACACATTGAATCTGAAATTTTATTGATTCTTCCTTACTACACACACTACCAAACATACGTGTGCACTACACATGTGTGCAATGCCGCAGATGTGATGAGCGCTTAAATTATGCCTGTGATGAACGACTTAATGGCGCACTTGTGTTGATCAGGGTTCACATTTATCACAGGCTACAGGAAGATTCACTTTCTCTGTCTCTATCTATCGCCTTTACCCCCTCCCCTCTCTCTACAGATCTATCCATCTTTGTCTTTTGCCCCGGTTCACAAAGAAAATCTGACGTACTGCAGTTTCATTTAACCTTGGACAGCAACTGCTTACAACATCCACAGAATGACTGTCAATAAGAGAGCTTTGATTAAACCAGAGCAACACACACACACACTTACAGTTTGATACGCTACAGCCTCAAATCACACTCAAACCTATAATAATAAACTTCCACAAGCCACATACTTTGGTGTCGTGGAGGGACGCAGGCAGTGATTGACTCAAAGTGGTATCAGGGCTCCTGATTTAGTTGATCATGTTATGATGGGGGATGTGATTGTCGCCGCTGACCCATAATTCAACCTGTCCTCTCTACGATTCCCTGGAGATCCATCTTTCTCTCTCTTAGATTCACTCAGGATTCAACAGGCTTTACAACAGAGCACTATTTAGAGACTTTACATATATACAGTGCACACAACATTGGACCCCATTGACTTTCAAAGCGATCCATAATCATGCAGTCTCATTGTGTAAGTGTACATATGCTTAAATGTACATAAATAAACCTAAGCAATTAGAGTCTAGACCTCTCCGGCACACTAATTACATTACCCAGAATTCACTCAGGAAGACACATGATGATGATACCTGACCTCTGCGACCCCGAGGACTCCAGAATGCTTGCGAAATCCATCTCCGTCTTTTCTGTCGATCGGCGTAAATTATCACGTCTGCTGATGGACAACAGGTTGATTAAAAACAATGCAGAGTGTGTTTAGCGTACGACAAATCAACCTAATAGAGAGAGAGAGATGGATTCCTCTGGGAAATCTGCAGGTCTGAGCGCTAATGAAGCGTCTGTGGCTCTCTAGTGGATGTTCAGAGTCAGACAGACAGCAGGAAAACAGGCAACCGTTTACATCTGATCTAATGATAGCAGCACTTCAGGCTGTCCCAGGGTTATTACAGTTAACTAAAACCAGAAATATTCATTTGTTTTTTAAATAACATTAACTTGAATCGAAATAAAGCATTTAAGAACTTAAACTAAGTTGCAACGTTTCTCATTTTTCATTTAGTTTAACTAAAACTGAAATAAAATTGATTAGAACTATAGACACATTTAAGTAAAAAAGCAAAACACAATTACTATAATAATATATATATATATATATATATATATATATATATATATATATATATATATATAAAAACTGATTCAAAATATTGATAAAGGCTATAAAGTACTAATAACACAAATATAACACTGGACTGTAATTAAAGTGTTAATTTAGATTAGGTGCAGTCCAACGATTAATCACAATTAATCACATCCAAAATAAAAGTTTTTGTTTACATAATATATGTGTGTATACTGTGAATATTTATTATGTTTTTATAAATACAAAGACATGCATGTATATATTTAAGAAAAACATGTCAAGTTTATATATTAAATATATTTTTTAAATAATATAAAATATAAGAATATATAAATATACATGTAAATATACACATACTGTATGTGTGTTTCTTTATATATACATAATAAATATACAATAAACAGAAACTTTTATTTTGGATGCGATTAATCGCAATTAATCGTTTGATAGCACTAATTTACTTGAGTACAAGAAAATACAAGAAAAGTGAATGATGACAGATGCTATCAAGCTCCAAAAGCACCATAAACATATCATAAAACTCTCCTTAAGTAATAAAATGGCTTTGTGTGTGGAACAGACTATTTGAGACATTATAATCTAAGAAATCTTCATGTGCCTTGTATATTTATCATATCGAACTGTGCAGCGTAAATATTCATTCACCTTTTTGACACTTAAAGTCATGTTATTTTTACATTATGAATGCAATCAGTTTGTTACTGTAACACTTTTCTGTCATCTCACAAACTTCACACACTCATTCTCTCGTGTTGACAGACAGTGAATAACTTCCACCAGCATGTCCTCAGGATGAGACACTCCCTCTCAAGATATTAATAAGAGAAGAGGATGCTGTCAATCCTGCTCAGATACTGCACACAAACACACACACACACACACACACACACACACACACACACACACACACACACACACACACACACACACACACTTACTCAGCTTCTAAATGAAAACACCTGCAACTGTTTTCGTGAATTATAAACACTGGCTTTAAACCATCCCCCTAAAAGACTTTATTAAAATAAAACAAAAAATGTTAAAGAAAAAAATATTTAAAGGTATTTATTTCTCCTTTTGTCCAAATGAGGACATTATCAAACTCTGTTTGACCCACTTCTGGAGTTAACATTTGTATGGCTACAGTACACAAACTTATGCCTGTGTGAATGCATACACAAAATCACACAGCTGTCAAACCTGTTTAACAATCCACACACACACATTTCTTGTCACACACCCTGACTGACAGACAAGTCGTGTTCAGGCAAAGTGTCATAAAAGTGGGTCCAAAACAGTGTCAACAATGTACAGTGAGGATGGAAAGACAAGTGTGAGCTCTTGAAACAGAGTCTTTGTTTGTGTGTATACAATATATAGCCTATATATGAATATATAGCCTATGTGAATTTATTATTTCAGTTTAATAGAATTAAGACAAGTTGTGAGGGATAAATGTGCAGTGTTTACAATGGAGCGCGGTGTATAAATGTCCAAGATCGTGTAATTTTTCAGAATTCCCAACTTTGCGGAGTTTTTGTCTACTTTCGTCAGCTGAGCAATCGGAAATGTTAGTAAAGTCCAATAAACGCCCATATGGCGCTACCCTATAAAACCTGAAATAAAATGATTAATATTTAATTTAGTTTTTACATTTTGGATTTAATTGTTATTATTTAATCTTGGTTTTAAATGGAGTAGCCTACTGCTGATCACAAACTGCACAATACGGACATTTTTCTTGGGTTTCCACTCGACATGATTGGCTTTAATTGCAGGATATTAAACGGGTTCTCTGTGCATTTCTGGAGAGATGTTTTACGTTCTATCAAAAACCAACAAGCAAACAATTAAAGTCCCCCCTCTTTCTTTCCCTCTCTCCCTCGGTCGGTGCGTTTTGTCGGTGCTCGATGGACCGTGTTAACCCGCTTATTATGAGACCAGGTTCCTCGCGGGATTTCTGCACATAGGCTACGTGTGGGAAAGAATGCGAAGAGAGAGAGATTGAGAGAGACATCTGTTCTACACACACACATATGTGCAGGTCTACTGTATCATGACCTCTGAACTCTGGCTAACTTTACCACTGAGCGAATACCGCCTTACCGCACCTCATTTTTATTATTATTATTATTTTTTAATATATATATATATATTTAAATGCGCTCAGCTGATAGCCTATATGTTTTTGAAGGATTTTTTTCTGTATTTTGTATAAGGAGAAGAAAAAAAAAGTTCCACGTGAAAAAGCTTAATTTAGGCTATTTATTTATTTATTTTGAGAAGGCTATTTATCCAGTGTGTCCAATAAATATGTAGGCTATACAAGTATAAAACTATTTCGATATTTTAGGCAACCATAAGTCATATCATTTCGCATTTCCTGAAATTAAAAGATTTCAAGAAAATTAAAGACAAGTTAATACGAACAGTGCTCACCAGAATGTGAGAAATACACTTAAAAAAAAAACAAACGAGTCTGTGATGCTTTGACCGAGTCTCATATTCTGTTTAATTTTCTATAGCCTAGTCTAGTTTTTTGTAATATTTTTTATAAGTATATTGTTGTTAATAAATAGAAAGTTTTAGGTAACCTAGAAAAAACGAATTGAACGTTTTGTAAAAGTTACAAATACATGTTTAAACATGCAGAAAAAAACATAGGCTATTTCTAAATCACCAAATAAGTATAGGCTACATGTGTGAGCGTGATCCAATAAACTGTAGCCTATATTGTAAAGATGTGCAGATTTTCTTGCTTCCATTAAAGGCCAAAATGCTCTTTGCGACCTTCTCAAATCATGCAGTGAATCTCAAATTCATATCTTCTTACACTAAAATTATAATCGCTAATGAAGGCATTAGAATTAGAAAAGAATAGGCTACATAATGAAAGCATAACTGGAAATCTCATACTTTTTGCATCCCACTGTACTCTACTTCGCAACGCTTGCAATTATGTTTAACTGGGAAATTGCACAACAATTACAGCAGTGTAGATGATTTAAAATGATCTAATGATGCACACAAACAGGAGTAAATCAGATCAGAAACCGCAGTGGATTAAGCACACATGCATGAATCTCTGTTGTGAATGAGATGAAAGAGGAAAGAGCTCGTGGATGAAGTTCATCTCGTCTTGTTTGTGAAGCTGCTGCTCCACCACGTGCAACACCCACCTCCACCCCCTCGAGTTTCCCTCCATGCCCTCCGAACCCGACGAATAAATACACAGATCCTGAAGAATATAAAAATGAATCATGCACTGTTAAATATTTTATTCAGATGTCATATTCAGATGTTTAAATTAAGTGGTGAATTTTGCTCAGCATGAAAAAAAAAATAAAAAATCAAGAAACACCCACAAGCATCTCATTATCATAAAATATTAGTTATCTTTACATGGGTTTCCCCAACAATTAAAAAAAAGGGTCCTGGAAAGGTTCACTGGCCCTCCCGCTCCTCCCACTTGTAAACAAATTTTACCCGCGCAACACGTCACCGAGAGCTCCGCCGATGACATCACCAAGAACGCTGATCTGATTGGTCGCGCGGGATCCGCCGGATCTTCAAAGCCCGAGCCGAGCGCATTTGTGCAGCGGTGGGCGGTAAAGGCTCCAAAACAGCCGAGGGACTTATAAATGCAAAGACCTTTCACAGGTGATGGCAACTTCACTTCTTGGGGTGAGTATAGATACAGCTCTTGTGTCCGTCGAGGGGAGATCTCGAGAGGATTTTCAGCTGAAATTAGAACAAGCTAAGATTGTTTAAAGTTTATTTGCGGTATATTGTCATTAGGCTACAAGCGCGTTTGTGCGTAATCCTGCGTAATGCTGAAATGCGGTCGAGTTGCATTCGGATTGCAGGAGCAAATAAATGAGTTCTTTGAAAAATAATATTCACCAAAGAATCTTGTAATTATTAAAAACTAAAAATAATTACTGATGTTTCATTAGGTTCTTCGGATCAGATCGGTGTTTTTGTTCCTGGGTTCTTTAAAAACTCCAAAAACATAGAAGGTTCAATGAAATTAAGTTGAATTTCTAGCTTCTCCTATAAAAATGTAACACTCGTTTTGGTTCTATGTGGAAGCTTTATTTTTATTAAAATAACTTCTAATGGCAATACAGATGCAAGAATATTAGTACAATGGATTGAGTTTAAGCAGTTTTAACTCTTTGCTTTGTAGAACTATAGCCTACTTAAATTGTTGCAAAGCAAATCAATTTAATGCAAAAGGTAGTTTATCAGTTCTTTAAGATTATATTACATCGACTGCATTATTTACATGAACAAATCAACTGTCTCTGAAAAGTTTATAGAAGGAAAATTTGCAAAACGGGCTGCGTTTAAAGTTTTGCAACTCTTTATTTCACGTCTAAATTGACCACATTTTGATATGCGAAGTCCTTGATCTCCTAACAGCTTTATAAACAATGTGTTTGGCATTGTTTATGACCAATATGGTTGCCTTTTTGCTCTTCTTTTGAATATCGCTATGGATAAAAGCGCCTTGAGTGAAAATCTGAATGTTTTTATGGTCACAGGAGGAACCGAGGGTTGGATCCACTCCATTGGCCATGTTAGCAGCGACCTGTAACAAAATCGGGAGCTCGAGTCCCTCCTCGGACAGCGGCTCGTTTGGAAAAGGAGGTTTTCACCCTTGGAAACGCGCAGCGCCCAGCAGCTGTTCTCTCTCTCCGTTCGGCGCGCAGCGGAACGACTCGTTCAGCGCCAACAGCTCGTTCTCCTTAACGGGCACCAACGCCTCCACCAGCCCGTTTGGAAACGACTACCCCGTGTTTCAAACTTCAGTGGCCAACAGTTCTCAGGACCCGAGCGCGCAGTCGGTGTTCATCTCCAAAGTGGACACTCTGCAGGGGATTTACCCGAGAATGAGCGTCGCGCATCCGTATGAGACGTGGTTCAAATCCGCGCACGCTGGCATCTCCGCCGGGGACGTGAGCGCCGGTGGCGGCTCCTCTTGGTGGGATGTGGGCACCGGTTGGATTGACGTTCAAAGCGCGAACGGCGCCGCGCTCCAGAGCTCTTTGCATTCACCTTTGGGTGGATACAACTCAGAGTATTCCTCCCTCACTCACACCGCGTTCAGCGCCAGTCCGTCTCCGCATCTCCTCACAGGTGGCCAGCACCTGATGGACGGATTCAAACCGGTTTTATCCGCCACTTACCCAGAAACCAGCCCAGGTACTAACGGCGCAGTGCTAGCCGGGTCTCCGCGCTCATCCACCCGGCGGTACTCCGGCAGAGCGACCTGCGACTGTCCAAACTGTCAAGAGGCGGATCGCCTGGGGCCCTCAGGGGCCAGTTTGCGCAGAAAGGGCCTCCACAGCTGCCACATCCCGGGCTGCGGAAAGGTATACGGAAAGACATCGCACCTCAAAGCGCATTTGCGTTGGCACACCGGCGAGAGGCCGTTCGTTTGTAACTGGCTCTTCTGCGGGAAGCGCTTCACCAGGTCAGACGAGCTCCAGCGGCATTTACGCACACACACCGGGGAAAAGAGATTCGCCTGTCCGGTGTGCAACAAGCGCTTTATGCGCAGCGACCATCTCAGTAAACACGTGAAAACGCACAGCGCCTGCGAGCCCGGCTCCAGCGGGGTTAAGAAGGGCAGCGATACCGACAGCGAACAGAGTGTACCGGGCAGCCCAGCCTGCCAGTCACCGGAAATGATCCACAACACAGAACCCGTCCAGAACGGCCTCTGAGAAGAGATATAGATAACATGCGTTCTTAAAGATAAAGGTTCCCATTAGAGCCAAAAATAACTTTTTATTCTCAAATTCCTTCGAAAACTGGTATTTTAAAGAACCCATAACACTGATCTGAAAACGTATAAAACATAAGCCGTTTTAATGTTCACTCTAAAAATGCTGGGTTGTTTCAAACCAACTTTGAGTCAAATATGGACTAAAAAAAACAGCTGGGTTAGTCCATATTTGACCCAAAAGTTGGGTTCAAACAAGCATTTTTTTTAGAGTGCATAAACACTCCAATGGTCCAAATGGTGGTTTTCGCAGCGATGCGATAGAACCACAATTTTTGGTTCCTCAAAGAACCTTTCAGTGAAAAGTTCTTAAAAGCATTTTTTTTCTTAGTGTAAAGAACGTTTGAAAAATCTTAATAACTTTTTCAAATTATAAACAACATGTTACGTAACGGATGGTAAACGTTCGTTATGGAACCACTGATGCCAATAAAGAACTTTTATTTCCAAGAGTGTGTCAACTCAAGAACTCTATACAGAAAGTGTTTATTGGTCTTCAAAGAACCATGGATGTTCATTATAGACTGATTTGAAATCAGCAGAAGGTCTCTCTCAGGTGTTCTTGGATATTTAAAATAGCCCTTTTGGATGCAGTGATGAAAATAACCTCGTCATGCAGATAAAGATGAAACAAACTGCAGAACTTTGATATTTGCGCTGCATCTACAGATTCTCCATTCACTCATGTCTATTGAGGCACTTTATTAACTAATTAAGAAAATCAAGGATTTTATTCCTCAACAGCTGCACAAATGTCTTATTATTCTGTACTTGCCAACTGAACTGTTTTATTTTGTGCTCCTTGATGATTTGGAAACGGAGAGTCTCTAACCCAGCGAGTCTATAATATTACGCCTAATTTGGAGATGAAAAGTGCGTGTTTGTACATTAGTCGTGTAGTTGATATCTATGACCGTGAATCTGAACTCTTCTCAATGCAAAGTGAAACTGTACATAGGATTGTCTTGAAACTATTTATCATCGAGTTTGATTTGTGCTTTGAAGTCTATCAGAGTCGCACTTTGAATCTATATTTATAATTTCAGGATCGAATCGAGTCGATCAGTTATTGGATTATCTTTTTGTTTTATTATTATTTAATTGAGCATGTGTGTTTGTGTTTACTGACCGTTTACTTTAAGGTAATAAAGTCAAATATGACTTGGCTATTTGGACTGTTTTTGGGGGAATTATGGGGTCTGTGGGTTGATGATGGTTTACCACAAAAATAGTGTGTTCAGCACTGTTGACGTGCACATATGAATAAATAGCTACGCAAGGTTATTAAAGCCTGTATGAGATAGCCTAATTAAAAACGATGTCACGTGCTGTGAAGAAACAAAGCTTTGATGTTGATTGTTTTAAATGACTTAATAATTGAAAATAAACAGAAATAAATAAATGAACTCAGAGTACTTAAAAAACTCAATTGGTTTTCATTAGACATGTTTGCGACTGAGCTGATATCTTTATAAGATAATTAAGATAAATAAAAATATAGATTTGTAAAAATAAATAAATATCACTATATATGATATAATAATAAAAACATTATTGTTCACTTCTACCAAAGTTTTATTTCTTTGAAATGATCTTGATCTAAAAGAGGCTGGCACGAGCTGTGCATCTGGAAGTGACTTTACCTCAGAACATACTTACACTACAGTCATAACTAGTCATTTCTAACTTAAAACCAATTCCTAAAATAAGATCAAAGTTTTACCTGTGTGACGCAGTGACATTCATTTAATACAGCAGCGCTCTTATGAGTATTTGACGCCTCTTTGTTGTCGCTGGCGGAACTGCAGCTCTAGTTCACTTAGTCCAGGGATCTCCAGCCCTGCTCCTGCAGAGCTACCATCCTGCAGACTTCAGTTCCAACCCTGCTCCAACACACCTGTCTGTAATTATCAAGTATCCCTGAACACCTTGATTAGCTGCTTCAGGTTTGTTTGACTGGGGTTGGAGCTGAAATCTGCAGGATGGTAGCTCTCCAGGAGCAGGGTTGGAGATCCCTGACTTAGTCTATTATTGATCCTCTGCTTTACCAGAATACAAATGAAAACTGTTAGGGATAATATTAGGAGACAGTATTTATCGTGTTCACCGCGTTTTGCAACGCGGAAGCATATTCTGTGAATGTGGGAGACAACAAGTAGCCTAGGCTAAATATCTAAGAAAACAAAGTGCAGTAAAATTGTGCTACAAACCAACAGGTTCATGATTACGACAGTAAATTAAAATAAAATGACAAGAAACACCAGTGGGACTGCTTTATATTGGTAAAATAACTGGAAACGAGTGAAACCAGAAGTTAAAAAATGGCGCTCCTGCTCTTACTTTAAAAGGTGGTTTAAAGCTAAAAGAGAGTCTTGATTTAAATTTGGGAACTATATTTGTACTTGTATGCTGAAAATTAAGTTTAAATATTACTATACAAACATTTATTGAACAAATTTTCACATTTAAATCCATGCTCCATGCATGTTTTGCTAATCTGTCACCTTTCATGCTAATTTTAAAAACAATCCAAAAAAATAAAAAAAAAAAATGACAGCATTTTCACGCTACAACATGCTAAAATAAATCAACTGAATAGACTACCTTTTAACCCTCTGGTGCTCTTCGGTCACTTTTGACCAAATATTTTATGTTATGGATTTTTAAAAATCACAGCTTCATCGGAATGGTATGAAACTTGGAGACTTTCATGGCATTTGGAATGTGAACACACACACACAAAAATGAGGGCATGATTTGAGCAGGCTAAGTGTTCATAAAAAAAAAAAAAATAGTCACACTTGTGGTCTTCGGTCAAAAATGACTGACCATAGGAAATGAATGGGAAATTAAAAAAAAAAAAAAAAAAAACACAAACATTCTGAGAATTTTTGTCTACAATCTACAAATCTGACACAATGCAGAAAAAAAGTACACAGCAATGACAGGGTGAAACTCTAAAACATCACGAGTGCAAAACTAACACATCCACTCTCACACACACACAGGAACTGGTGTGACTGTAACACAGCAAATATGTCAAATTAAAGCAATAATTCAACTACAATGCAGGACAAAATTGGACAGCAAGAAAGGGGTTACACTCTAAAACACCAAGAGTGCAAGACACACATACACACACTCAAACACACACTCACAGACACAAACATGCACAATTATACACACTCAAATGAATTGGTATGGCTATGACCTTATAAACAAAATGAGTCAGAAAACACTTTTACACTTTTAATGTTTTGTGTAAAAAAAATGCTTTCTCTGTGTTCAGGTTTGACTGTAGTAATAATAGTTCAAAAACTGACGTTTCAAATCAAAAATTCAAACCAAAAATAATAATAATAATAATCGAAACCTTTAAAAAAGATTGTCTTTGAGAATGTCTAAATATATATTCAAACCCACAACTTAATAAAAATAAGTAATTTTGTCTAAAAACCAGAAGGCACTAATCCGGCTACAATTTTTTTTTTTATTTTAAAGGCGTTGACTCTATTTTAACATGAAATTCTGCATTCATTGAAAAGTAAAATAAAAAAAATATATATATATTTAAATTTGTATTATTTTCAATGGGGCAGAAATTGATAATTATTACATAAATATTCATTAGTGCCATGAAATTATCTCAAAATACAAAATATTATTGAATATAATATTTATAAAAATATATAAAAATATATTAGATTGATTTTACAGGGTCGAAAAAAGGTTAATTTTAGGTGTCCTGTCACTTTTGACTGTGAAGATCACAAGTGTGACTCCTAAATAAGGAGCACCACATGCAATCTTAATTTTTTTCCTTACATTTTTATAAACTCACCATAATGAACTTAAATGATGACACCATGCAACTGAAGAACAGTGTTATGATTTTTATTTATTTATTTCATTAAACCGGCTACAAAGCATAACCAGAATGGCTGGTGTGATGTTTGCTTTACACAAGTACATTCACATATCAGTCAGAAATGTGCGGTTACACATGCTAACAATATTGCTCTGTAGGCAACCAGATCCGTTCACACTATACAAAAAAAATCTAACAAAAGAGAGGAAAACATACTAAAAATAAATATTGTTTAATGTTCTCCAAATGTAAACAGTGTGTTAAAACTTGATTTATTAGAGCCACAGGAATGCTATGGTGACCTCAAGGGTTTGTACCACACACTGCATTATCGGGCCGCTGTCCGGGACAAACGGGTCCTCAGTAGTACACGACAACAGATATAAATACTGACCAGCATTTAAATAATTAACACACAACCCAAAGCGCAAACCTGAACATACAGTAAACTAGTGTAGGAAGAAGCTTCCTTAAAACTCCAGTTGTATCAGGGAATCATCTGAGCTGGGAAAAGTGCTGGAAAATAACTTAAGCTACAGTTCTGAGATCTCTGCTTAAATATTAACACATTCAATAAACCCCAATGCCATGTTCACTACAAAAAAATTCAGAAAAATCCCCCTGCTAAAGTTGTTAGAAATGGTTAAGCGTGTGTGTTGAACACTAGGTGGCATACTAATCCCAGTCAGCACGACAGGGTTTCCTAAACACTATGTTCAGAAGTGAGTACTGGCATACTGCATACTGTACAGGATCAGCTCAACTATCCACTAAGACTTCCGGTATCATTTGCTTCCAGTTATTTCAGCTGTACAAAGTCCATTATGCTGCTTGATACTATTGCTTATCATATTATTTTAATGTATTATTATACTCATAAACACTGGTTTGTAGCAAAAGGTTTTACCGTTTACTGCACTACACACAGAAAATAGCTTATTTGCATGTAATGTGAACACTGCTATTAAAAAAAGTAATATAATATAATAATAATAATCTGCTCAAACTAAAATGAAAATTATATAAATCTAAAAATAATTAAATTTAATTGATAACATAATTAATTGATAAACTAATTATTAAGTCCAAACAAAGCATCATTATACTGGAAGTGTCAAGCCCGCTGCATTGGTCCGTGTATTTTCTGCATGCATCCTGCAGAAATAGTATGCGCAGTATGCAGGTACGCTATTCTGGACACAGCCGGAGTCTGTAGCGTATTGACGATTAAAATCAAACAAGTAAAAATATCACAAAAACACCTTCACATCCGCTCACAGACACAAACAAACAGTAACTGGACTATTGAGGTGAACGCGTCATTAAGGGTTTACCGTACTGTCTCTTATTCTGTGTGGCTTCAGGACAAGAGATTTAATGCCATTCAACATCATAAATGAGAAACCGAATGAAAAACACCCTCAGAAAACCCACACTGGATATTGCTCTCGTGAAGTAAGTGCTTAAAGAGGAAGATTGTGTTTTCATTCAGGTAGTGCTTCGGTTCTAGACGACCTTTGACCCTCATCATCACTGCCAGGCATCGCACAGGGGCTTCTTGGGCACGTGTGGTTGCATCTCCACTGGGTGATTCGGCAGGTGGTCCCTCCTGTACGTGATCGTCTTCTCGTTGGTCGTGGGGACGTATGAGTTCTGCATTCAGAAAGGAACAGAAATACATCTTTAATTAAGAAAGGAAGCATTAAATCGATCAAAAATGTCAGTAAGGACATTTATAATGTTACAAAAGATTTATTACAAATAAATGCTATTCTTTTGAAATATTCATCAGAGAATCCTGAAAAATAAAATCTATCACACAAAAATATGAAGCAGCACAACTGTTTTCAACGCTAATAATAAATGTAGAAAATAGAAATGTTTCTTGCGAAGCAAATCAGTATATTAGAATGATTTCTGAAGATCATGTGACACTGAAGACTGGAGTAATGATAATGAAAATTCAGCTGCACATCACACAAATAAATTACATTTTAAAATATATTCACATCGGAAACAGTTATTTTAAATTGTAATAATATTTCACAATTTTACTGATTTTACTGTGTTTTTAATCAAATAAATGCTGCCTTGGTTAGCAGGCTTTTGTCCTCCACAGAGACTAAAACTAAAACTATTCAAATTAATTTTGTGAAATAATATTTTTAAAAATGTTTACCTGACAGTACACAAATTAATTAAATTTAATAGAATTTAATTTTTATATGTGTATTTTAGTGTGATATATATATAATTTTTTATAGTATAATATAGATATAAATATACTTAAAAAAAATATTTTATGATTATTAGAAATAAAAGGAATAAAATAAATACAAAAATAATTTTTAATAAAACTGGGGAGAAAAAAAACTATTTTATACATATACTAAAATAACATTGATTCGGAATGACACGAGGGTGAGTAAATAATAATAAATTCATATAAATAATATAATTTTTTTGGCCGGGTGAACATTTCTTTAAAACTGAACTCTGCTGTTGTTTTCTCTTACTGAACACACACATGAACCCACATTACCTTGCGGCTGTGGTCAAACTGTTGCTCAGGGTTGGACTGCCACGAGCAGTTTCTAGCTCTCAGCAGCTGTCGGACCACGGCCAGCATGCCGATTCCCAGTGTGACGGTCAGAAGGAAGGTGCTGAGGAACGTCTTAAAGTACCGCCGACTCCAAACACACACTGTTACAAAACAGAGACCAGAATATAAACAACAAAAACAACAGCCAAAGTCAACACATGACTGCATTTTGCTCATCTCTGATCCCACAGGAAGTCATACTGCTCAGAAGTTGACCTACAAAAAGATAACCGTTTCTCGGAAAATTCTTTAGTCAATAGTAGACATACAGTAAGAATGAATACAGTTAGATAAATAAACATGAAGCAGATCAGACTATTTAATGAGAAATGCTTGAGTTGCAGAATAGAATAGAATAGAAATTGAAATGTTAGATAAACTTGAACATAAAACTTGAATGAAAATTAGAAATATTTTGCTGGCAATAATAAAGTACTAAAATTAATAAAACTAAATTAAAGCTGAATAGAATAGAATAGAATAGAATAGAATAGAATAGCAATGTTAGATAAACTCGAACTTATACAACTTAACTGAAAATTATAAATATTTAGCTGGCAAAACTAAAGTATTAAAATTAATAAAACTAAATTAAAGCTGAATAGAATAGAATATAATAGAATAGAATAGGACAGAATAGAATAGCAATGTTAGATCATTTTTAACTTACAAAACTTCACTAAAAATAATAAATATTTTGCTGGCAAATACTAAAACACTAAAATTGATAAAACTAAATTAAAGCTGAAAAGAATAGGATAGGATAGAATAGATAAAATAAAATAGAAATGTTAGATGCTGACAATATTAATATTAATTAATGTTAGTTGCTGACAATATTAAAGTTAATAATTAATATTAATTATTAATATTATTAATAAAACTAATAAAACAATAAAAACTAAACAGAATAGAATAAAAAAATAGAATAGAAATTTATAAAGCTGAATAGACTAGACTAGAATAGAATAGCAATGTTAGATATACTTGAACTTTTAAAACTTCACAGAAAATTATAAATATGTTGCTGGCAATACTAAAGTACTAAAATTAATAAAACTATTCTATTAAAATATTAAAAAATAATAATGAAAATGATAAAAAGACAAAACTAAATAAACTAAATCTTTATAACTATGCAGACAAAATGGCTAAAACATTAATAAAATTAAAATGAAAACAGAAAATGTAAAAATATGATCTCTTTCAAAATATTAACAAAAACTTTAAAAGTATATCAACGATCTTGAAAAAACTGGTTCATACTTAGATCTCTGACTTTAAATTGCAGACTTTGGTCTAACATATGCTAGACACATGGAATATATTTCTAAGAAGAAACATCTGAAAAGCAGAAGACTAAAGTCATGTTCACACCAAAACAATCCATACCATCAAAGCTCATTAAAGCAGGATGGATTCTGATTGGCTCTCAGTGTTTTTATTAAAGCAGGATATTTTAGATATTTTATTCTAATCTATCCTATCCTATCCTATTTTCAAAAAACATCTAAAGACTCATCTTTTTCGCCTGCACTTAACCAACTAATACTAGTACTTACCTTTTCTTTTTCTTTGTCTATCATATTCAAAAAAAAAAAAAAAAAAAAAAAAAAAACCCTGGCTACGTGTTACTACCCTGTACTAGACTAACTGAGACTTGTCATAGCACTTGTATACCGTTGTTGTTCTCTCGTTGATCTGATTGTTTCTACTGTTCTCATTTGTAAGTCGCTTTGGATAAAAGCGTCTGCTAAATGATTACATTTAAATGTAAATGTTTTTAATTCTCCTTTAGCTGAAAAATAAAAAACATTCTGAAAAGATTCCAACGATATAATTTCTCTGTATCGTTATTATTTATAGGGGGATGTGGATGTATACATGGATGTTTTGAAAAGGTTAAATGGTCCAAATTACATCTAGTGGAAGCATTTGGTACTTCACCCAAACAAAATCTTACTGAAAGCTAATTTTTTTTGTGATATCAACCTCAAATTTGGAAAACAACTTGTTTAGATTCATAGGTTTAACTTTCATGCAGTTTCAGAGTAAAACATGATTTGGAGAATATATATTTCATATAAGCCTTGAAAATAGTAGCCAAGCGTCTTTTTTAAATAGAGACCAAACTTAAATCTGTGCATTCAAGATCTAAGTCAGAAATGTCATTTTCTATGCTCAAAAAGTAGCTAACAGGAAATAAATGAATTATAACTCCTGCAAAAATATAGTTCAGTACTATAAAAATACTATATAAACATTATCAAACAAAATTATTGTACATTCATTTCACTGAAGTAAAAATGGGTTATTTTTGACCGCCATGCAACCAGCACCTGAAGTTATAATTATCATCTCTAGTGTGAACAAGGCTTAATAAAGCATTAGTCTCTCCGTTTAATCGCATTACTGTCACGGCAAAGCAACCGAGATATTACGGAGATCTCAATAATGTTGTTTTGGTCTCCTGCACACTCTCTCTTATAAAGCCACTCATCCGAATGCCGTTTAGGACACACCCCACGCCCCCTCAGTGCTGCACTGAAACAACACAAGCCTTTGTGTGTGTGTGTGTGTGTGTGTTTGTGTGTGTGTGTTTGTGTGTGTGTGTGTGTGTGTTTGTGTGTGTGTGTTTGTGTGTGTGTGTGTGCTGCTTCCAGATCGCCATGGAAACCTGCTAAATGTCAGTATGCTACTCTGTGTCCTCTGTGTTGGGGTTGGACTGGATCTGAGCCACTGAGAACAGGAGGCCTGGATGTGTGTAGTTCAGCTGCTGCTGATGTCGTAACGGCACACAACAGAAACATCTGGCCGCTGTTTAGCTTAAGAATGAATTATTGGATTCTTTTGTGCTAAACAAACCCTTTCCCTGAACCTTTTTATCCGCCTGACACAATTGAACAAGCACAGTGAAGATTTTGAAAGAAATTCAGGGTTTTTTATGCATTAAAAATGCATCTGCTTAATACATCAGAAGTTCTTTCTAGACATCAGTGAGGTCTCCTGGAAACCCCCCCCCCCCAGAAAAGCAATCAAAATAGATCTCAGTATGAACTCTTATGTTTCTCATCAAATTATCTGAGCTGCTCTCCACTGTAAGTGTGTGTGTGTGTGTGTGTGCGTGAGAATTTAAAGAAGAACATTAAGAAGAAATAAGCTTTGAAACTTATACTTCAAAGAAACACCAGAAACACCAGAAACTCCCATAAACCTCCCGAGCAAACTATGAGCAATAAAGACTCCTTTTGGCAAGAGATCAGCACAGAGACGTGTTAATCTCCTGAATGTTGCAACAAAATAAAAAAAGAATTAAAAAAAAGAATAAAAATTAATACAAACATAAAATACAAATTTAATACAAATTTAAAAAACAAAATAAGTAAATAAATAAATAAAGCAAAGCCACAAATTAAATAAATGAATAAATAAATAAAAGTATAAGACAAAAAAATAAACAAACAATAAATAAAGTTATATAAAATAGATAAAAATAGACCACTTACAGTTCGCAAAAAAAAATCTATTAAAAAATAAAATAAAATACAAATTAAATAAACAAGAAATAAACAAATAAATAAATAGCTTTTATTCATCATAAAATAAAATAAATTCATTGTTGAACTGCATTTAATTGAATTTAAATAAAATTTAAATACCAAAAAAAAAATCAGGAATGAGAATCAAATGAGAAAAAACAACTCCAAACTAAAACATCTGGACTTGACAAATTACAGTAATGAGAATTTGTTGGGATAGTGTGCTGAAAATAATGTCACAAACAGTCTTAAAATAGGCTTCATTCTCAGCGAGTGAAATATAATTTCAAATTTTTCAGCGCTGTCGAACAGAGGTGGGAAAAGGGAAAGGCGGAGGAGTATAAGATGCAGAGAAGAATTCATTTCCTCACCAGGATGTCGACTGATGTGCAGCTGAGGCCGATCCGAAGCCAAGTCCGTGAGGAATCGGTGCTGACACTTCTCACTGCTGGGATACAGGCAGTATTTCCCCCGCACCAGCTCTGAACAACAGCACAGTTCATTCAGACGCACTGCAGCCTCCTGTGTTTCTCTCTGTGTTTGTGCTGTAGTACCTGTGATGTCGTCCACATACTCCACCGCTGGAGCGCAGCTGTGATTACAGAGCTGCAGCGCGTCTGATCCCAGGCCCTTAGACAGGTGACACTTCACACAGCTCCTGAGGATTATGATTATTAGGACGGAAACTTTTAGGATGCAAATAACACAGATTGAACTCTTAGCCAAGCTGCAAGTTGTTGCAGAAAAGTGGAGTAGATCATATACATTTATAAAATTATTAATTTAATATTTAAAGTTTTTTAACATATTTATTACATTATTTGAATAACCTAAAATTAATAAATAATAAATAAAGAATTATAATTAATGATATAAATCAGGGTCATTTGCTAAAACTAAGATATAAACCAATAAAAAAAAAAAAAAAAAAAAATTGTTACTTGAAATAAAATAAATATTAACTAAAATGCATATATATATATATATATATATATATATATATATATATATATATATATATATATATATATATATATATATATATATATATATATATATATATATATATATATATATATATATATTTCTTTTTTTTGCAGCTAGTTGCCAAAGCAAAATTTCTTATTTTAATTTAGTTTAACCTGATGTACTAACTAAAAATGAATAAGAACTATACAAACATACATACATAATTATTTGTTTGTGCATACCTATACATACATACATATAATTAATATATATATATGACCCTGGAGCACAAAAGCAGTCTTAAGTCTCTGGGGTATATTTGTAGCAATAGCCAAAAATACATTGTATGGGTCATAATTATTGATTTTTTTTTTATGGCAAGAATAATAGGATATTACGTAAAGATTACGTAAAGATATTTTGTAAATTTACTACTGTAAATATATTAAAACTTAATTTTTGATTAGTAATATGCATTACTAAGAACTTCATCTGAACAAATTTAAAGGTGATTTTCTCAATATTTAGATTTTTTTGCTCCCTTAGATTCCAGATTTTCAAATAGTTGTATCTCAGCCAAATATCGTCTGATCGTAATAGACCATACAACAATGGAAAGCTTATTTATTCAGCTTTCAGATGATGTATAAATATCAATTTTGATAAATTGACCCTTATTACTGGTTTTGTGGTCCAGGGTCACAAGCTTTCAGATGATGTATAAATATCAATTTTGATAAATTGACCCTTATTACTGGTTTTGTGGTCCTGTGTATATATATATATATAGCGAGTAAAATAATTATTGAACACGTCACCATTTTTCTCAGTAAATATATTTCTAAAGGTGCGGTTTACATGAAATTTTCACCAGATGTCGGTAACAGCCCAAGTAATCCATACTTACTTAACCCGCTGTAAATGTTGTTTATGGTGAATTCCCCTATAATTTTATTTTTTATATTTATGATGTAGTCTTAATCCATATGATGCATGTGCTAAGTGAGCGATCATGCATCCCTAACAATTTTCATGTGACCGACACTTAAGTTTATGTTGTGAATTAAGGCAATGTTCAGAATGCTAATTCTATTTCTATGACATTTGCCAATGTTTGGTATAAAGCCAGAGCACACTGCATTGAATACAGCATCCCACAATGCAATGTGATCGATTTGACCTTCAATTTCCAGTGTGAGGAATGAGCTGGAAACGTTATCAATGACTCATTATTTTATTTCAATCCAAACAGTAGAGACATTTAACATGCATTACAAAGAATACTTGCATTTTTATACAGTATTACTGAGCAGTATGCAGTACGCTTGTATTCTATTCAGAAGATTGTCTAAATGCGTGATCATGCTAAACTTTAAGTATGCAAAATTATTTCAGAATTGAAATTACACATGCGATGTGATGAGGTTGTGTAGCATACTACTTCATTGTTGAATACTGCATACTATTTTACTTACAACTCTTAAAAATAGTATACAGTATATGCTGTGCATTCTGTAATACACTAGTATTCTTCAAGTATACCAAATGCAAAATCATTTCAAAACTGGAATTACACATGCAATATGATGTTTTTGTGCTACTCTGTTGCTGAACACTGCACACTATTTTACATAAAAATAGCATACAGCATATACTGTGCAGTATGCACTATACTTATTTTACATTAAGAACAAATCCTAAAGTGCCAGTCCAGCAAAACTTAGCATGAAAAATTATTTTATACAAAAATATGGGCAACAGGATATGACGTCATATTCCAGGGTGTCTGTTTTTAATAAATATTAAAATTATTATTAAATTATTTTACATAAATTAAAACTATTTAACTAATGTAATTATAATGATTTATATTTATATAATTTAAATTATTTATTTCTTAATTATTCATTTGTTACAGTGTGGTTGTAACAAATGTTACTTGTACTTACTATTATAATAACAATAAAATATGCATCTCAAGTTACCCTAAACCAAACCCTAATCCTAACCCTATAGTAAGCACATGTAGCTAATCATTACTTTCTATATATATATATATATATATATATATATATATATATATATATATATATATATATAATTACCATCAACCATCTCAAAGGACACATTAAAATAAAGTGTAACCATTAATTTAATAAAGCATTTAAAATAGTTAAATAAATAAATATTTCCAATCTACACTATTTTTTCGACGTTTACATTCTCTATTTATTAAACGTGTTTTTGCTTTATAAATTCACAGGTCCGAGTTTAACTCTGCTATGCAGTGGAAGACAAAACCTTTTCTCTTGCATTCCCGCGTTTACATGCGCATGAATGAAAGCGAATAGAAGGCAAAGTCTGTGTGAAGCCCCTTTAGAAAGGTACACAATAACTTCAGTGAGTGTTTAATTGTGTGATTGACAGCTGTTTTAGCCAATCAGTGCGAGCGGTTACCAGTGTGATTGACAGGAGCTGTAGCAGATGGGGCATTTCTCACAGAAGGCTCCAGATCGCCGAGCGTCGTCACACACACACTTGCCGCACACACACTTTCCCCAGCCGCTGCAAATCAAGCCGTCGTCTGACACGCAGCTCTCGGTGGAGACGGGACAGTCGCAGGACTCGCCTGTCCAGCCAGGGAGACACACACATTCACCCGAAACGCACTGGCCGTGTCCTGAAACGTCAAAAAGGAAACATAAAAACACATTTATATGACGATATATAGGTATGCAATGGATACGTTTTTGAGCCCTCATCGTGTAAGGAACCCTGCTGTCTATGCAGGGTCAGAAAGCTCTCGGATTTCATCAAAAATATCTTAATTTGTGTTCCGAAGATGCACGGAGGTCTTACGGGTTTGAAATCACATGAGGGTGAGTAATTAATGACAGAATATTAATTTTTGGGTGAATTAAACCCTCTAAACACATCTCGGCGCTCACCTCCACACACCAGGCCCTTCACATACGGACAGGAGAAGTCGTCCATCTCACAGAACTTGCCGTAGATGTTTCCCAGTCTGCTGGAGTCACACACACACGACGCGCACTTACAGACCCCTCGTCCGCTGCAGACGGCTGCGCTCCGGTGCGCTCTACAGGCGCTGGTCTCCGCGGGACAGTCTGAGGACGAGGTGTCATCACGACAGCGGCCCGTCTGAGCGCAGCCGCAGACACAGCTCTGACGGATCCGGACGCTCACGGACTCGTTAAAGCCCACGGGCCTGACGGACATCACAACGTCCCGATCGCCGCCGTCCGCCGGACACTCGATCATTCCTACAGTCACCTTGAAGAAAACTGAGACGAGACAAACACAGAGCAAAGCCCCAGAGACCACAGTTCAGAAAATATCTCATTATGACCTACACTCTTAAAAATAAAGGTGCTTAAAAGGTTGCCATAGAAGAACCATCATTGGTTCCACAAAGAACCATCTCTTTCTTACCTTTTTATAATCTGAAGAACCTTTTTTCGCCACAAAGAACGTTTTGTGAAACAGAAAGGGTCTTCAGATGTTAAAGGTTCTTTATGGAACCATTAAGACAAAAAAGGTTCTTCTATGGCATCAAGAAGCACCTTTATTTTTAAGAGTAAACTGTTCAAAAGTTTGGGGTTTGTTAATATATTTAATGTTTTTTAAAGAAATCTCTCTTGCTCACCAAGGCTGCATTTATTTGATAAAAAAAATAAGGTAAAAACAGTAAAATATTATTACTTTTCAAAAAAGCTGTTTATTTGTGAATAGTAAAATATTTTTACATTTATTTCAGTGTTGCAAAGTTGAATTTTCAGCATTACTCAATATACTATATGTGTTGGGTATTTAGCATATATTAACATTTATTCATATTTTAAAGTAGCATTTATTTTAATATTTTCAGTTTTTATTTTAGTAATTGTTTTTTTATTAGCTTTATTTAATATTTTTATTTAGCTTTACTGTTTTATTTCAGTTTTATTTTAAATAATTTTACTACTTATTTTATTCTTTTTACTTCTAATATTAAATTTATTTTAAGTAGTTTACCTAGTATTCATATTTAATTTGTTCCATTATATATAGCTTTATTTTTATTTCAGTTTTAATTTGTTAATTTATTACTGCCAACAAAACATTTCAGTTTGTTTTTTGTTTTTTTGTAATATTTACATACATATTTGTAATATTAGCTTTATTTTTACTTATGTTTTAGTTTTAATTTGGTTAATTTTAGTTCTTTAGTACTGCCAGCTAATCAACTTTTCATGTCTAAATTTCACCTTTATTTCAGTTGACAAAATTCATCCTAATAGTTTTAGCATTAGTTTCAATTAAGAAAAACACTAGTTTTATTTATGTTTTTATTATGTATAGTTTTAGTTTGGGATTTTTTTAATGTTTTGAACGATTGTTTGCTTATTAAAAGTATTAATTTCTTCAATAAATGGCCAAACTTTTGAATGGTACTGTATATAAACCAAGATTTTTCAATATTTCTTGACGAAAATGCGATTTGTGTTTTTCCGTGCAAAATCCACCACCAAGATGCAAGAGTGTTTATTCAGAAAATGTCTAAATCTAGCTGTGGTGCAACGGCATTATATTTGGGTTTGCAGTCTCTCGGCTATGTTCCTAATGTGCTGGATAGTTCAACACAGGTCGCATGATCATATAAAACAGCTTATAAATGCGTGGTATTATAAGCAGTGCAGCACAGAGTAATTACTTAGTTTGTACTATTTTCTCATGGAACAAAAGAAACCAAAGATTCTGTAAACCTTTACTTTAAACTAAAATTCTCCAAGGCTTGTATTACCTTAAAGGGACAGTTCAACCAAAAAGACTATTATATTATCATTAGCTCACTCTTATATCATCAGTTATAGCTTCATCCCCTAATAACAACATATGATGTTTTCATTTGAAAAAAAAAATGCTTAAGAGAAGGCTGTTTTTCTCCATGCAACAAATGTAAATAGGCTGTCAAGCTCCAAAAAGTAAAAGAAAAAAAATAGGAAATAGTATTATCATTTAAAATAGCTGTTTTTTATATGAATATATTGTAAAATGTAATTAATTGCTTTGATCAAAGTTGTATTTTCAGCATCATTACTCCAGTCTTCAGTGTCAGATGATCTTCAGAAATCATTCTAATATGATGATTTGCTGCTCAAGAAACATTTCTGATTATTATCAATGTTTAAAACAGTTGTGCTGCACAATATTTTTGTGGAAACTGTGTAACATTTTACTTTTCAGGATTCACAGATGAATAGAAAGTTCAAAAGAACAGCATTTATTTTGATTAGAAGTATTTTTTTGGATTATGTGTTTCTTTTTTATTTCTTTTGATCAGGTTAATGAATCCTTGCTGAATAAAAGTATTTGTTTAATAAACAAAATAACATGAAATAAAATAAATATTGTAGGGCATGTACTACTTTTAAAGCATTGATAGCCACTGTTCACCATAGAGTAAAATAAAATAAAATAAAAGAAAAGAAAAGAAAAGAAAAGAAAAGAAAAGACAAGACAAGACAAGACAAGACAAGACAAGACAAGACAAGACAAGAAAAGAAAAGAAAATATGCACTACTTTTATGTTACAGCCAATGGTCACTATGCACTTACATTGTTTAAAATAAAATAAAATAAAATAAAATAAAATAAAATATTTCCATGTTACTTTTTTGGTCTTGACAGCTACCATGAACTTTCATTGCATGAAAATATCTCCTTTTAAAATGAGAGAAAATTAAAATCATATGGTTTTGAGCAACATGCAGGTGAGCAAACATTATTTTTGGCTGAGCTAGTCTTAAATTAGAGCACTTTTCATATCAAAGCCAGCGTCTCTGTGCACCGTGCTTAAAACAGACGTACTGTTTGTTTTGGCCGAACGCCGGAGCACTTTGTGTTTCCAGAGACAGTGGATCCGTCGGGGCAGAGGGCCGTGACGCTCACCCGGAAGCGCTGAGCCTGGCTGTCCTCCAACCCGATCTGCACCTCCACATCTGACAGCAGCTTCTGCAAGAGAAGACAGGACAGCAGCTCAGAAAGAGCCCATTGTCTCTGGTAGAAGCTGTTTATAATGCAGGCTTCTGTTCGCTGGGATCACCGGACTTTGGGAAGAACAATGCATTGTTGTGCTTGCCACAAGATTATTCCTCTTGTTAAATGCATGTTGGAACAAATTCTGGCATTACAGCCGGTGCTTTTCCCGTTAAACTGAAAGCGAACACTCTGAAATGTTTGGGACCTTTTGCACTTCTAATCATATTGTCCTTGAGTGAACGGAGAGAGAGAGCGGAGCAAAAGAGAAAGTAAAGCTGTTTACCTTGTAGGCATGCACTACTAAGTCTTTTAGATTAGATGCTTTGGGAAAGAGTCGACCCACGTAACTTCCAGGAATCAAGTCCAGCAGATCCTGTTCAGAGGAAAAGATGAAGCATTTTAAAAAGACAACTTTACAGAGAAACAATACTGAGTCATGCCTCGGTTTGTCAAAACAAATGTGCTTACAGTAACTGAGTGCAACAGTGCTGCCCACTTATTCTGCGCCGTAGGCTCTGGAAGTAATTAATTTTTCACCACGATTTAAAAAAGGATTTCTTAAAGCGTTATGAGTCATGAACCAAATCAACCAGCTCTGAGGGGAATCACAGCATTATGAACTTTTGTCATGAAGCAAAAAAGCATTTAAAAATAGGATGAAAACAAGACGGCTTTAATGAGGGAAAGAACTACAATCCCATTAAGCACTGCAAATGACATAACTGAATTAGACATTAAACTATTCATTTTAAGTTGTACATAAATACTTTTTAACATTTTGAGTTTGTAAAATAAAATAAAATTAAATTATGTACTACTTTTATGTTATAGTCACTGGTCACCATAAATGTATATTAAATAAAATAAAATAAAATAAAATAAAATAAAATAAAATAAAATAAAATAAAATAAAATAAAATAAAAAATACACTACTACTATTATGTTTTTATTTTATTTTATTTTTTGACAACTACTGGTATGAACTTTTATTTGTATAAAATATCTATTTAAATAAGAGAAAAACAAAAGTTCATATGGTTTTGGGCAATATATTTTATATTTGTAGCAAAATATAATTTTTTATAAGCATTTTGAAAATGGAGACCTCTGATTGGCGGAATTTTCAAATTTCAAGCGTTAAACAAAATTATACTAAAAAAAAAATTTGTTTAAATTAAGTAGGTGGATGTGCATGTTGTTTTTTTACATCATAAGTAATAAAAGAATTTTTTGATAGGATAAAAACACAAGACGGCTTTAATGAGGGAAAGAACTACAATCCCATTAAGCACTGCAAATGACATAACTGAATTAGACAAACTATTCATTTAAAGTTGTACATAAATACTTTTAACATTTTGAGTTTGTAAAATAAAATAAAATAAAATAAAATAAAATAAAATAAAATAAAATAAAATAAAATAAAATAAAATAAAATAAAATAAAATAAAATAAAATAAAATAAAATGGACTGATTTCTGCAGGAAACACCCAAACTCATAGTGCGGGAGAGAAATTACCTCATACCACCGATATTGCAGCTGGTCCACTGCAAAGATGGAGTAAACGTTGTTCTCCACAAGCTTCTCGGCCAGTTGAGCGATTGTTGGGTGTTCCTAAACAACAACAACAACGTTTATACAAACATGTACAAAAGAATGTGACCATGTTTTTGAACATTTTTTTTGCATTGTACTAGCAGTTGCACCATGTTTTTTATTTAAAGTACTATTTATGATGATTATTCATTATCATAGTATATAACAACAAAAAACAAAACATGTTTTTCAGACATGCTACTGTAGTAATACCATGCTATTCTTTGAAGTACCTTGTAGAATCATGTGCATACTGTGGTATCTGCAATAATAACAATGCAGCTGCTGAATTAACGTAAACTAAAACTACAAAAATTGTTCATTAATTGAAATAAAGCTAAAATAATATTTAAACTTAAATCTCATGTCTTCAATCTCAATAAGTTTAAGTATCAAAATGACTAAAACTGAAATAAAATGAATTAAATCTAAATATAAATATATTCATAAGTTTAAGCTGAATGACTAAAATAAATGAAACTGACTAAACTGAAATTTAAATATTAAAATAATTAACCTAAATAAAAAAACTGATACAATTAATACAACACATAAAATTACTAAAACTTTAACTAAAATGAAAACTGAAAATATTAAAGTGAAATCTAATTCCAAATATTATGTGTATAATTAATACTAAATTATTTATATTAAATATATATATATATATATAAATTGAATTTAGTTTAAGTTGAATTAATAAAATGACTTAACTGAAATAAAAATAAAAGTTAAGTAGAAATATAAAAAGTAATAAAAAGGACAAAGCACATAACACAATGACTAAAACAGTGAAAATTTAAAATAAAAACTAATTCAAAAGATTAATTATTATTATAATTATCCATATTAATTAAACATTAATTCTATACAAGCACATAAATAATACTAACATTTTAATGTTAATATTAAACATTAGATGAAAAAAAATGTAACTTAAAAAACACTGACTTGGTAGCTAACTAAAAGAAGTAAAATTAAAGAATTAAGTAATAAATTAAAAATAAATTAAAGCCGCATAGAATATTCTAATATTATAAATAAAATAAATAATATTATACACACACATATATATAAATAATATGAAAATAAAAAAAAGATTGAAATGACAAAAGTACATAAAATAATTAAAACAAACTTAAATAAACCACGAAAATATAAAAATAAAAGCCAATTAAAATATTAATAAATACTTGTATAATATGTAAACAATAAATAATAAAACAATGCTGTTCAGCATCATGGTATATTAAAGAAAGTTTTTGTAGAAAAGAAAGACTGAATTGGATCAGGACACATCGCAGGCAAAACCGAACTAGTTCACAGAGTTACGTCTGGTGTTTGGTGCGTGTAGTGCTTTGGTTTGTTTAATCGTACCATAGTAGTGGTTTGAGAGTAGATGTTATCCTCTAGATGGCAGCGGCCGTCGTGAGGAACCACGATGCCAGACAGTTTACTGTCCAGAGCCAGATGAGACGGCTGGTCTGTCATAACCAGCAGCAGATGCTTCGCTTCGGGACGCCAGCCGATGTCTTTCTGCAGAGATGAATCAAGCTTTACAAACCTGCATGAGTGTGTGTTTAGCATGAAGTTTACTCAGCAGTCGGAGGAGTTATACAGCATACTGTACATCTGTCATGTGTTATTAATACAAGACAAACTGCACTGCTCCAGCGTTCAGATGCCAGGATGAGCAATGCTTGGATTGATCATTCCCTAAATCATGTTTGGAGAAAAAGATTGCTGTTACTATTCTGAATTACAATTTTCCTTGACAGATAATAAAGCCTGCAAAATAAATAAATAAATAAATACAAAAAAAAACAAGTAAATAAAAACAAAAAATAAAAAGGAACATAAAAAATAAATATTGAAATAATAAAAATACAAAAACCGATTAACAGCATAAAAAAAAAAGCTCAAACTGAAAATAAATAAACCATAATATTATAATAGGCTCTATGCTTGACAGATGAAAAAACCCACAAATAATAAATAAAATATAATACAAAAAAGAAAAAAAAAACATTAAACAAACAAATCAATTTATTAAAAAAATATAAATAAACAGTAAAAAATATAATAAATACCAAAAATAAAACAAAATAAAAATAAAACAAAATACACAAACAAACAAAACCAAACAAATTACATAAAAATATAACATGCAAAAAAATCCTAAATGTAAAAAAAAAAAAAAAAAAATGATTACAAAAATAAATGCATGAATTAACTGGACAACGAAAAATAAATAATGGAAATTATTTGTTTGTAGAAATAACTAAAAATAAATGAAATACTAAAAATAAACAAATAAATACAACAAAACAAATAAATAAACAAACTACAAGAGTCTGTGTTACTAATACAAGACAAAGTGCAATAGTTGAGTGTTTATCTGCCAGGATGAGCAACGATTGAATTAATCATTCCTTAAATCATGTCTTAAGGAAAAAAGTGCTTAACTGATGTATAACTTTGCTTGTCAGATAATAAAACATAAATAAATGAATACTAACAACACTAACAATTGTTACAATAATAATTCATCCTAAAAATATAATATCATAGCATAGAAAAATCAATACAATTTCATAATTTCACTCATTAGAGATTGTGTGTGGACTCTTCTGACCTGAGCCTGTGTTACTAATTGAACGCAAACCGTTTTTTAGCTGCCAGGAGTAATGAGTAATGTTTGACTAAAAAACCCCGACAAGATGCCAACAGGAACTACCTTTTAAAGCTACAACAGCAAAGCATCTGTGAAAGTCATGTGTGACGACAGGAGCCTGAGAGCCGAGCGTCTGGAGCTCTGTTTCTCTTTCCGACTCGCGGAGGCACATTACGAAGAGTGAAACTCAGTCAAGGTCACAAAACCTGTCAGGCCCACGGCTCAGAAAGCATTCGCTTATCATTCACGGGAAACAGCGTCCGGATCCCATAAAGAGGCTTTGCTGGTGCTGCAGGGCTGCTCTGAGCAGTGACGAGATGGAGATGCTGGAGATGCGGCTTTGAGCTTGATGAGCGCGCTGTGACTCTTCAGCAGAAATATGTGCTGATGACACAGGAGACACGCTAACGGACCAGGTTTAGATGAATCTTTCCCAGGACCATATTTGACGAGCGGCTGCTTGAATCATTAGTGCTGTCAGAGCAGGCTTGCGAGTGTCATGTAAATCACCTTGCGCTGTTTGGGCCTCAGACTTTAATCATTCTTCAAATCAGACCTTGCTGATTTATAATTTTGCTTGGTTGAAGAAAAAATATATTATATATATTTAATTATATCACTATATTATTATTAAATCATTCATGAAATATTTAAGGGTGATTTAAGCCAGTACTAAAACATCAACCAACCACCATTAACAAGAAGAATAAATAAAGAAATAAATAATAAGGACACCTAGCAATCACTATTTACAATAAATATTAGTGCTGTCAAACGATTAATCGCATCCAAAATAAATTTTTACATAAAATATGCGTTTGTTCTGTGTATAATTATTATGTATATATAAATATACACACATGCATGTATATATTTAAAAACAAAAAATAAATATATTGTTTATATATTAAATATATTTATTTATAATATAAATTATATAAATATAGACGTAAATATTTTCAAAATTTTTTTTGTATTATTTTGTGTTTATGTGTGTGTATTTATTTTAATAATAATTATAGAATGTTTTATGTTATATTATGTAAACAAAAACTTTTATTAATACAGTTTGACAGCACTAATAAATATATAAATAAAAAAAAAATGAATTAAATGAAAGACAACCTAGCAATCACCACTAGCAAATATATTATAAAAATTTTTATTAATTAATTAATTAATTAATTAATTAATACTAAACACTAAATGTAAATATATAATAAAAATAAATAAATACATCACAAAATTACCAGAAAATACTAAAAATACATAAATAAAATAAAAGGTCATAATACTAAAATAAAATAAAAATATATATATATATATATATATATATAAATTATATATATATATATATATATATATATATATATATATATATATATATATATATATATATATATATATATATATATATATATATATATATATATATATATATATATATATATATATATATATATATATATATAAAATGAATAAATAAATACCAAAAAGTAAATAAGGTCACAATACTAAAAATAAATTATGAATAAACATAAATACTAATATAAAAATAATTATAACTGGAATATTACTAAAATGAATACTACCATATTTAACTTGAGCCAGTAAGGAATGATCCAGGAATCACCATTAACAATAAATAAATAAATAAATAAATAATAAAAATGGAAATGTCATTACTAAACAAACACTAATAATTAAATAAACTATAAAAATTAAAAACATAATAATAAATAAATATATAATAAAAACCAAATAAACAAACACAATAAATTACTAGAAATACTAAAAATAAATAAATAAATAAATAGCAAAAAGTAAATAAAGTCATAATAATAAAAATAAATGATAAATAACAAATAAATGCTCTTATAAAAATAAATAAAACTATAATATTACTAAAATGAATACTAGCGTTTTTGACTCGAGCCAGTAAGGAATAATCCAGCAATCACCACTAACAAAAAAATTGAATTATTATTAAAAAAAGATAAATACTAGTTAATAAATAAATAAACAAGTAAATAAACGAACTATAACATTTGAAATAATCACTCATAATAGTGAACGGCTTTGACTTGAGCATGTAAGGAACCACCCAGAACTAGAGCTGAACTATTCTGGATAAATTGAGAATCACAAATTTTTATATATTTTTTGTCTTAAATAGAGATCATGATTCTCCCACGACAGCTTACTAAAAACATGCTAAAAACCACCCAGTAAACCTTAACCCACCAAACTGCAACATGCTACAAAACACACAGAAACTACACGGCAACACCCCGGCAACCACCCAAACCTGCCAGAAATGCAGCAATCCCTCATCAGTGTGGTGCTGATTCTCTGAAAGCAGTGTGTTGCTCAGGTGTGTTTACCTGGCAGACAGTGGCCTGCAGCATGGCGTCGAAGCCTCCCTCCGGCGTGTCCATGTTCCCAGAGATCCTCTGCTCCTTGATGACCCTCGTGAACTCCGTCATGTTGGGTGTGATGGGGAGGACGTGGATGAAGCCGTGAGCCGGCCTGCAGTTCACCTCATAATCACTGAGACACACACAGAAAAAACTCAGACTCTCATCTGTCTCTCTGAACATTATACATGTTCTCATTTCAGTCTGCTCTAGAGCTAAAACTAAAACCTTGAGCACTGAAATAAAACATCATGATTAGATGAAAAACGCTTTGGGAACTAACTTGAAATGAAGTAAGTTGAAGTACTAAAATTACTAGAGCTACAGTAAAACTGCAATAAAAATAGAGTGAAAAAGAAAAATATTAAATATAGAATTATAAAAAAAAGCACAAAAAAACCCTAAAACAACAAATTGAAACTTTCTTAATTCTTAATTAAGGTCAAGAGTTTCCAGGGAAAAAAAGGCTGCACAAGAGATACAATCTGGACAATGTGGACAAAATAATCTTGTTCTCCTCCAAAAAACTGAGCTGTGTGATTCTGTGCCAATCTCAGTTCAGAAGCATGAAGTGCACAGCGATACACAGAAACAATGTTTACAAAAGAACTCAAGTATCAACTCACATGTTTCTCCTAAAATCCCTTTCCAAAATAAAAAGTAGATGCATATGTGTCAAAAATGAAGAGAGTAGAGCTGTAAAAATACTGTAACTGTTTAGATAATTTGTTAAGAACATTTTTTTTGACTGCATATTTCAAGCCAGGAGAAATAACTGAATTATTATTTTTATTATTATTTAAATATAATAATAATAATTCATGATTCAAATTAATTGTACACATACTTAAATATTAATGTAATCAAATTAATAATTTATCAATTTATTATTATTTAATAACTTATTTATTTAATAATAATTACTATTATTATTATTATTATTATTATTATTATTATTATTATTATCATTATTATTTGATTTATATTTGAAAAATATCATTATGAGAATATATACCTAAAATATTAATTTATTAAATAATAATAAATTGATAAATTATTAATTTAATTACAATAATTATTTTTAAGTAATAATAATAATAAAAATTATTTATTATTTATTATTTATTCATTTATTATTATTTAAAAACTTAATATTTAGTAGTTAAAATAATAATAATAATAATAATAATAATATTCATTTATTATTATTTTAATAATTATTATTTTTTTTTTTATTTTTTGTTGTTGTTATTGTTGTTGTTTATAATTATTTTTAATTGCTGTCAGGTGAAATGACTGAATTATTTGTAATTATTTAAATATAATTGTAATGATTAATTATTAAAACAGTTTTAAAAATACTTAAAATATGAATGTAATTAAATTAATAATAAATCAATGTATTATTATTTAATAACTTATTTAATTATGTAAAATAATAATATTAAAATTAAAAATATTAAATATACAAATATGAAAAATATTATTATTATTATTATTATTATTATTATTATTATTATTATTATTATTATTAAACTATCATTATTATTTTTTTTCACAATTTTCTCATTATGAGAATAGTTTTCTCTGAATTATTATTATTAAGCTGTCATTTATTCTTTGGCTTGTTGTGCTGCAGTTTTGGGTCGGGTGTGTTCACCTGCAGGGGTTCAGGAGTTTGGAGGGATGGACGTCAATGTAAGGAGACAGCGGTTTATCCACGAACGAGCCGAAGCCCACTCTGAAGTCGCTGGAGTGTTCCTTCATCAGATGAGACAGAGCCAGACCCGCCGTCTTCAGCCGGTCCAGATTATCCTGCATGGAGGCCGAGACGTCCACTAGATAGTACAGATCCACAGGATAGCGCTCCAACTGCTGCACCTCCACCACGAACGACGCCTCGCCGCCTGACACAGGAAGTGACATCATCACAACGCTACATTTGCTATGTTACATTTTATGAGAAAGTTACTGCTGGTTGCCATGGCGCTGCTATGGTGCTCTGCATTTATATTGACATGGTGTTATTTACTTTCTAAGGTGCTTTGGGTTGCGTTGCTAGGGTGTTCTTGTCGGTTACCATGGCGTTGCTAAGGTGTTCTGCATTTATGTTGACACATTGTTATATGGTTTCTAAGGTGTTTTAGGTTGCTAAGTCATTGCTAGGGTGTTCTAGGTGGTTGTCATGGCATTTCTATGAGGTTGCTAAGGTGTTCTACATTTATGTTAGCTCTTTGTTATGTAGTTTTTAAGATTTTTTTGGTTGCTAAGGCGTTGCTAGGGTGTTCTTGGTGGTTGCCATGGAATTTCTATGAGGTTGCTAAGGTGTTCTGTATATATGTTAACACTTTATGTGGTTTCTAAAGTGCTGGGTTGTTGTTTCTAAGGTTTTTTGGGTTGCTAAGGCGTTGCTAGGGTGTTCTTGGTGGTTGCCATGGAATTTCTATGAGGCTGATAACGTGTTCTGCATTTATGTTGGCACTTTATGTGGTTTCTAAAGTGATGGGTTGTTGTTTCGAGGGCGTTTTTGGTTGTTAAGGCATTGCTAGGGTGTTCTAGGTGGTTGCCATGTCGTTGCTATGAGGTTGCTAAGGTGTTCTGTTTTGGTTCTGGTTGTTGTTTCTAAAGTGTTTTGGGTTGCTAGAGTGTTATTGGGGGTTACCAAGGTGTTGCTAAGGTGTTCTGCATTTATGTTGGAACATTGTTATTTGGCTTCTAAGTGTTTTGGTTTGTTGTTATAAGTTGCTAAGGTGTTGCTAAGGTGCACCTGGCCTTTAATGGTCAGGCATTACCTGGTCGCAGGTGGATGTTAATCTCTCGCGGTGACACCTGTGAGCTGCCAACAGTGGCATTTACTTCCACCCTCACATTCGGGTTCTGGATAAAAGCCTCTTCACAGCCCCGGACTCGCAGGTCAGACACAGATCCGCATCGCTGGCTTACATGAGCCCCGTCCAGAAACCTCTGTCAGAGTAAACAAACCATCAGACGGGCCAAGGGTCACTGCTAATGCCTGTTTCTTCATGAAACAAGGCGACTGTTGTGTAGGCTGGCATTATTGAAAGCTCTTTAGCTCAGAGATGGTTGCTGAGATGTCGTTCAGGGATTAGTCTGACTGGGGCCAAGCATTGCACTTGCCAAGCAGCCACTTAATGATCTTAACCACAATCCCCGGAATATGCATGACATTCTGTACAAAGAAAGCATTTAAATCGATTGTTTGTCCCAAGAAAATAAACACGTCAGTGATGGAGAAAGTTAAAACTCTATAAACTGACTGACTGAGGCCTGACCAAACCATAACGGGACTTCAATAGAGAAGTGTTTACATATTTGATTTACTAATTTTTGGAAGGACTATCTTTTGATTAATAATGTGAAAAAATATTATTATTATTACAGTATTTATTAATATTTATAATTGGCTTTTAACTTTTAATTTGATCTTTTCAGTTTTTATTTTAATTTTAATTTCATTAATTACGTTAAATATATATTTTTAGCTTTCATTTATTTGATTTAATACATAATGATATAATTTTAGTACTTCTTGACTAAACCACAGTCGTACTTTAATGAACAAGCATTACAGTATTTGATTTACTAATCTTTGGAAGGACTGCCTTTTAATTTATGATGTGAGGAATATGTTTAATATAATCACTAAAATATTTCTTAAATAATTTTCCTGGTTAAACCAGTGTCATTATAGTATTATTTAAATACTATTATTTTATTTATTAATAATTTTGAAATATTTCTATATTTTAAGGTTTAATAATTTTGTTATGTACTTTTAGCATTTTTTTTTTACACTTCTAATTACCTTTAATACATTTTCATTTTGGTTTTGGTCATTTTTTTTTAATATTTATGTTTTGCTTGATTTGTTTTAGATACATTTTAGTTGTATAATCTATACACTATAGCTCATCAAATTTTTTTGAATTAGCTTTTATTTTTTTATATTTTAAGTTTTCGTAATTTTCTTATGTGCTTTCAGTATTTTTTTTTTCATTTTTGCTACAATTCTAATTAGCTTTAATATATTTTTATTTTAATAATTTTAGTACTTAAACTTATTTCAGTTAGTTGCCAAGGCAGCTTTTTTTTCTCATTTTTAATTTTCTGTCTATTTTTTTCCAGCTTTATTTAAATTCTTTATTGTTTTAGCTTACAATAACAACAATGGGTTAAACCAAGTTGTAACTGTTCAGAATTTGTTCTTCATTTATTGAAGAATCAGCTTCTCTAGGATGTTTGAGAAATTAGTCAGTAATAGTTGAACCTCATTAGTATATCAGAAACAACTGAGATATTACAGAGATTTCATTTGCAATTTGTCTTCACTACACTCACTACACTAAAAAGGTACAAAACTGTCACTTACATGTACACTGTAGTGACTAATACATACTTTCAGAGCACTAGTATAGGGGTAAATAGGGCATAAAGATGTTTCCGCATTTCTGTTTTATGGGTTCCCACGATCACTGGTGCATTCTGGGGATTAGGGCTCTGGTGCTTTATCACTAATAGACCAAACATGAGCACTTCACACACTCAGACCTCGAGCAGTGTGCCGAGATACAACAATAGCAGCTCGCACACACACACTCAAAAAAGGGATATGGTGCTTTATCACTAACAGACCAAACATGAAAAAAAAAAAAAAAAAAAAAAACACACACATTACCTCCTGAGAGCACCACGCGCATTCAGGGCCACGTCTCAGACAGTCTTCACATGTGGAGATGAGGGATGACAAGCATCGGCTATCCGCTGAACACAGAGACAGAGACATTTACACATGAATGAGTGAGCGTTCAGATCCTCAGCGGTCCTTTGTGTTAAACACAGAACAGCGCTCTGTTTGGAAAAAAACAGTCTCAGAAAGATGAACAAATCATGGCACTGAATGTCAACGTCAATTAGAATATTAATTGCGAGAAGCAAAAATAAACATCTAGATAAAACAGTAGATATTAATTAGGGCTGCACAATTAATAGAATTTCTAATCGCGATTACAATTATGGATGTCACAATTACGTAATCATTCAAAGTGGCAATTAATCGTTCAGAGTCCACTTACGTTATTTTCTAAGCTTAAGATGTGTATTTTTCTTTCTACATGTTATCTTAAGGGTTTTTCCCATTATTTTAATTTTATTTTTAGTATAAAATTTTAATACCATTCATATTTTTACTTTTTTATAATTTAAAGAAGAAACCAATACGATGTATAGTTGACATTTGAGGCTTAATTCTATAGAAAAGCACTAAAGTTTTTACAGTTAGAGTGTCTTCAGTTTTCGGCATGCAGTTGCATCAAACAATGGTATAAACATCAATGTAAATTGTGATAATCGTGATTAATAATCGCAATTACAATTTCAAGGGAATAAATGACTATTATGATTTTTGTGATTTTTGTATGATTTTGAACTTTGTAAGAAGTCTACATGGTGACATCATAAAAATGCAGCCTCTGATTGGTGCCTACTCAATAGGCTAGTGTGCCCAAACTGGTTGAGATCAGAAGGTGGCAAGGTAAGAAACTTGCAGGCTGCCAACTTTCCATCAATTATTATTATTTTTTTTGCATAAATTGCTATAATTTTTAACAGTTCATCTTAAGTTTTGGTGTTCGTTTTAGTAGCCTAAGCTAAATAGCTTACCAATTTACATAATGTTCTTGAAAACCGTTATACCGAGCAGCAGCCCCACAATTAACGTTAGCTTGCTACTTTCAGCATATGTTAAGTTCGTCAGTTGTACACGAAAAAAAATAATAATACAGCATTTCAGTGTTGTTCAACATTACATTTTAATGCTATGATATTGGTGTAATGGTAAACTCGCGTGGAGCAGCAGCATTTACTGTGAGCCGCTCTGAGAAACTTGTTCTGCTTAAAGGCATCAGTAGCTAAAGAGACCTGTGCAATTTAGTCCACAGGCTACACACACTCATTTAATACACTCCCTCATACACACACACACACACACACACACACACACACACACACACACACACACACACACACACACACACACACACACACAAACTTACTCTCTCACACACATAAGTTTGACTGTTTCTGTTAGAACGTTTCAAATGTTTTGGAATACCTGCTCTGTAGTATTCTCTTTTGGATTATAAGTATAAGTGAAAAAAAAAGTGACGTGACATACAGCCAAGTATGGTGACCCATAATCAGAATTTGTGCTCTGTATTTAACCCATCCAAAGTGCACACACACACACCATGAACACACACCCGGAGCAGTGGGTATCATTTATGCTGCGGCACCCAGGGAGCAGTTGGAGGTTTGCTCAAGGTTCGTGGTATTGCCGGCCCGAGACTCAAACCCACAACCTTAGGGTTAGAAGTCAAACTCTCTAACCACTAGGCCATGACTTTCCTAACATTAACCTCACTGGATTCGAACCCACAACCTTAGAGGTTTAGAGCCAGTGCCTTAGCAGTGTGCACCACACAGTTGATGCACACAGTTGACGTATATGTTCTTATTACACTTTTAATGTGTATGTGTCCTCTATACTTCTATGGCTCTCAATAGATTCAGTGGTTGGAGTTGGGTTAATACTCCTTGACAAGTTCTGTTGCTACTTTCTGATTATGTTTCTAGCTACACTTAAAAACAAAAAATATTGATCATTTAATAATTGTTGAAAAGCTAAAATGTTTGTTTTCAACTTCCAAATAGGTGTTCAATGATTGATAAATAAATGTTTGATTGCTGAACATTGTACCCTAATTGAAGTAGCTGTTTAGTAGGATCATGATTTTGCATACCATTGCATACCAGACACATAATGTATTATAATATTTATGATTAACATTCAAATGATTAATTAGTTAGAAACTTGTTGCTATGAATTCAGGTGCCATCACTTTGCTCAGTTTGCCATCATTGTTTGTCAGTGAGTCAGTGTTGCTGATGCAAAGTAGGCCCTTCCTTACCAAACACCAAGTAACTAAATTAGGATATAATTATGAGTCATTCACAAACTGTTAAACATTAAATTGTTGGTTACTTTAAAACTAAACTTCATCTGGTAGATCACAGGGATATGTGAATATCTGATCTGTTAACTGGTTGCATATGTCAGATTTATTGCATGACTCGGGCAGAGAAAAGCTGTTGCTATCAAACATTGTTTACTTCATCAACTGAGTCAGTGTAATGGTGAAAGGATTGATCAAATAGAGCAATTGATGGAAGGTCTGCGAAGAAATTTCATGCTCCATTTTTAAAATACAAAAATACAGTCGTTTATGTTGATACATGGTGTAGCTGCTGTATTTTGTAATTATTTTGATACACTTAAAATTAAGGTATTTGGGATTTTATTTTAAAATACATTTTGATGTATCTTTGCCCAACCCTGCTGATAAATAAACTTAACATTTCTGAAAAAATTACTGTTTTTTGGCTGGTTTTAGCTGGTCTGGTTCTAGCTGGTTTACGCATCTGGCTTTAGATGGGGTTTGAATACTTCTTTAGCTGGTCAGCCTGGTCTTAGTTGGGAAACCAGCTAATCAACCAGCTCCTCTTGTGCCACTATACAGTATGGGGCAAGTTGTCACAATAGGAACCTGTGGGTTACTGACACTGACAATACAAATCCTGTTTGAATTCTACGAAACAGCCTACAATCTAACACAAACATTTTGTTGTCAACATATGTGAGACTGGAGCACAAAACCAGTCATAAGTTGCACAGATATATTTGAAGCAATAGCCAAAAATACATTGTTTGGGTCAAAATTATTGATTTTTATTTTATGCCAAAAATCATTAGGATATTGAGATCATGTTCCAAATAGATATTTAGTAAATTTCCTACCGTAAATATAACAAAACATATTTTTTGTTTAGTTTTATGCATTGCTAAGAACTTCATTTGGACAACTTTAAAGGTGATTTTCTCAATATTTTGATTTTTTTTTTTTGCAAACTCACATTCCAGATTTCAAATAGTTGCATCTCAGCCAAATATTGTCAGATCCTAACAAACCATACATCAACGGAAAGATTAGTTATTCAGCTTTTGGATGATTTACCTTGTGACTGGTTTTGTGGTCCAGGGTCACATAGGCTATATGTATTTAAAATGTATTATAGGCTATTAAATGTTTTCAGTAACTGGGAAAAGTGAAGTGAAAACAATATCAAAGCCATGAAAGGGAACTGTTAAATAAACTAGACAAATATGATAAAAAATAACTGTTTTTTGGAAGTTAAACCATTCCTTCTGACTCCTGCTCTATTGTACATCCTACTATTGTGGTTTGAAGTGTTCACTTGTCACCAAACAAGCTATCCATTATGATGCCGACATAACAGTTTCGACTCAGAACCTTGTTTTATTAAGCTATAAAGCGCGTGATAACTTGCCCTCTGTGTAAACACTGACTGACATTCCCATTCATTCCCACGAGCTCGCGATCTCAAGATGCGTCCGGCTGCAGCATGACAAGACACAAACAATGAAACGCACAGTGAAAGGGTTACAATCGACAGCCAAACTCACCCGAATCGGACCTCACAAACACGAGCAGCACCGAGATGAGCAGCAGCATACGAAGAGCAATCAGATCACAGTACAGACGCATGCAGGAAGTCATAGCAGCATAGAGAGAGCGTGTGCGTGTGTGTGCGTGTGTGTATGTGTGTGTCCAGCGTTTGAACCGCGACTGAAAATCCCCCGGGAACGCGTCAGCCACTCGTCTGCGGGAACAAAGGAGGGCGAATCGCTTCACCCAATAACCTCCTAATCCTAATTTCCAGATTCAGATGAAGCCCGGCGGAACAGTGTGCGCGTTTTGTTGTCATTGCGCGCTTTTACGCATCGGACACGCAGGTGACGCGCCGCGTCTGGCATCCGCGGTCTTCTCGTCCCGTCGCGCAAAGGTCACCGTCCGCACGTCATCCCTTAAAGGTGCTCGGCGACGTAAGAAACTACATTCAGTGTTGCTCATTGCAGTGATTTTGAAAGTGGAGCTGATGAACGCCCACCTTTGTGTGAACTGAGTCACTCAGGCAGCGTTGTGGTACTGTACAGAGGAGGAGCAGGAATTTTACTGTTCCTCCCGCTTTTCCCCTTTTGAGAATGAGAGGTTGTTGAGGAAAACTCTTGACAGGGCTTTATTGAACGTCTCTGCGTCAGCGTGGAATTTAAACAATGACGAGTACATGGCTTTCTGACTTTTCCCCTAGTGTTTCTGAGTTTACACCCCAAAATTACGACTTTTTTTTTCTCGCAGTTAAGAGAATTACGACGTATAATTTTTCTCGCAATTACGAGAAAAATCAGAATTGTGAGATAAAAACTAGCAGTTAATTCACCCCAGTCAAGGAAAGTAGCGCCATATTTAAATTCTTGTGAAAAAAAAAAAAAAAAAAAAAAAAAAAAACTATATATATATATATATAAAGTAGCGCCATATTTAAGTTCTTTAAAAAACTATTTATTTATTTTTTAAAGATTTGTTTTTGACTATTTAGAAAAGAAAGGTTCGCTTGTCGGGATTCGAACTCGGGACGCACTGTAAAACATAAATAGTTGAGAAAATTAAAAAAATAAATAAGGCAACTTGATGCAGCAAGTCTTTTGAGTTCTCTCAACAATAGTTATTTAGTTCTTCTCAGCAAGGATAGTTTGTTCAGCCAAAGTAAATTTGTTTGTTCATGCAATGCTGATTGTCTTATTCTGTAATTCTATTTATTTATTTTTTGTTCAGCCAAAGTCAATTTGTTGCTGATTGTCTTATTCTGAGACAACAAATACTGTCATTGAGGTCATTTATCTTTTTCTGTTTCCTAAGAGAGAAAAAAAGAATGTGTAAAAAATCACCACATTATCAATTGATGTTTGTTTACAAATGACAAACCTTAATGGATATCTTAATATGGAGACAACATTATTTTTGTTTGTAAAACAGCTTACAAGTCTAAGATATCCAGGAAATGGATATAAGTGATAGAACATACTCTAGTCCTCAAAACTAGACACACAAACCTCAAGAAAGGTGGCAATCAACAAATGTTAAAAAGATGAACTCTTTACATCACAGTACAACAAATAACTAAGAATATTGCTAAAACAACAACAACAGCAACAACAAATTAAATGAAGTCAGCAAAGAGCAAAACAATAATGCTGTAACAGTAACTGCATTATTTATTCATGCCGCAATGCATGCTGGGAACTCACAAAGCCTTAACATTTCAACAATATGAAATTCTTTGTTCAGACAACTGTGTTTGACTAGTTGGGACAACATTTGGGGTAATTTTCTTGGTCTGACAAGGGTTTTACGTAGTTTTATTTGCTGCTCAACAGATCCTGAGCTCACTGACAAATTTCTTACCTCATAAAATGTGCTCCCTTTACACAGAGTACCTGTGATCGCAAAATCGAAAGTGAAAGTGAACAGTGAGTTCAGATTAAAAAGGATTTAAACAACCTGCATATTGATAGCAGCTCCCTGATGCATGGAAATCATACAATACAATATTATAATGCTTGCGGGAGCAGGATTAAGAAACAGTCCCACGCAGGGCTCTACAGTGAGGGACTGAAGTACAGCGCGTTTGTACTGTAGTTTTACAACAAACGGACTGTTCAGCTGACAAAAAAAAACAAAAACCCCATAAAACAGTTTTGAAAGTAGTGAAATAAATTGCCAAAGACTATAGGTATACAAATACGGTTAACTCCACTTATGAATGGGAGAACCTGCAACGGAATAGTCCCGCCTTCTGAATAAAACAGCCAACTGCTGATTGGTAAAGTCATTGCGTGACTGCATCTGCCGTTAGAAATAAGCTTTTTAACGCTATGCGAGCAGGAACAACATTTATGGGGCAGTATTTTCAGATTTTGTTGGTGATTTGAAATATGTAATTTAATTGTAAGTTCCGCAGGCAGTTTTTGAGATTAGAGAATTCCCACTCTTCCATACTAAAGTAAGGAATGGTTCACTCGGAAATCAACATTCCGTCATCTCCTCACGCCCATGATATTCCAAACTCGTCTGACATGATTTCTTCCAAATACGAGATGTTTAGTCTAAAGTTTATGATGCTCCTTGTCATACAGTGAAAGTGAATGGGGACTGGAGCTGCTGAACTTAAAAAAAAAAAAGAAAAAAAAAAGTGTCTTCTGCTCACCAAGGCTGTATGTATTTGACCAAAAATGAAAAACAGCAATATTATGGAATATTATTACAATTTAATATAAATGTTTTCTATTTGAATATGTTATAATCATTACTCCAGTCTTCAGTGTCACATGATCCTTCAGAAATCATTTTAATACGCTGATTTGCTGCTCCATAAACATTTTTGATTATTATCAGTGTTGAAAACAGCTGTGCTGCTTCATATTTTTTTTATGGAAACTGTAAAACATTTGTTATTCAGAATTCTTTTGATAAAGTTCAAGTGCATGTCCACAAGTATGCATGGATCACTTTTGTGGTGCATTTAGTCCCTGTTGGAGTTTAATGTCCTTATTCATTTTTTTGTATTTTTTTGTGGAAGAAAGACAAATCGTTTTGGAATGGTGTACAGGTAAATGATGATTTTTCGTTAGTGTACTATAGCTTTAAGAAAAAGGCTGTTACTGAAGTCTCTCCAAAAGCATGCAGCATTGCATTAGATGCAATACGTTTCCAATTAGATGTGTCAGTAAGAATGCAGTTAAAGGTATTCATGTTTTCCTTTAACAAACAGATCAGATTTCATTTTGAGACATTTACTGAGCCCAGGCACAACTGTTTATTTCACTTCTACACAACAGACTGTGAAAAACCAGGACAGCAAATAACAGCCCATCTCTCCAGACCAAAATGAGTGTTTCACCATGGGTGGAGGAGAAGGACAATGGTGTCTCCTATTCTCCAGATAACCGCTCAGTGGAAGCAGATTGGGACGCGTCCCGGCGGAGGGACGTTGTGGCTGTCACAGAGACGAACTGTGAGGAACAGAGGAGCAAGAGAGAAAGTGAAAGACGGTAAATCACTGTGATCTGACTTCACTGTCATTATGCTGTAATGTAGGTCATGAGACTGACGATAAGACAACAGTTGTCGTTGTTTCTGTGACTTACTTAGAATAAGTGACACTTCAAGTTAATTAGGCTTTGTGCTAAACTTTTCTCAGACGCGGCAGATATATATGGTAACAGTCATATATGTTTTTCATAACTGGTATATCACAGAAAAAAAAAAATCTGGTCATTACTTGCCCACATGTTGTCCCATAATCTGAAGAAAAAAAAAGTATATATATATATATATATATTAAAAAAAAAGTATATATATATAATATATATATATATAATAAAATATAATTTTATATTTATATATTATTTATATAATAATTAAAAGTTTGGGGTCAGTAAGCTTTTTTAAATGTTTAATGTAAATATTCCTGTTTTTACTGTACTCATGTACTTATATTTATTACTCAAATAAATTCAGCTTATATATATTGAATAAAATATAATTTCTATAATATAATTTTATATTTATATAATAGAATTAAAAGTTTGAGGTCAGTAAGCTTTTTTTAAACGTTTTTGAAAAAAAGTCTTATCTGCTCACCAAAGCTGCATTTATTTGATCATGAGTACAGTAAAAACAGTAATACTGTGAAATATTATTATAAATTAAAGTAACTGTTCTCTATGTGAATATCTGTTAAGATGACATTTATTGATCAAATCTGTATTTTCAGCATCATTACTCATCATTACTCACATGATCTTCAGAAATCATTCTAATATGCTGATTTGCTGCTCAACAAACATTTCTGATTATTATCAGTGTTTAAAACAGTTGTGCTGCTTAATATCTGCTTAATTGCTGAATAAAATTGTACATTTTCTTCAAAATTAAGTCTCACAGAGGTTAAAAATAACATAAAGGTAAATAACTAACTGAATATTCATTATTGGGTGAACGACTCTTTTAAATGAAGCTACTTCAATTCATGACATTTATACTTCCAATACTTGTTCTTTTTTTTAGTTTTCGTGTCTTTTATTACCCTAAAATGTGGTCTGTAGAAATAATGAAGACTGGCAGGCCGTGTATTCAGGGTGACTGTAAGATTTCTGCATGTTTCTCATCCTCCCCCATCGTATGTTCTTCTCAGGCTGTTGTTTTTCTTGCTGGTCGGTTGGGCTTGAGGCCATGCTAGTCTGGTTTAATCTTCCTGCCACAATATATCACATTCCCCTGCTTGGACCATGGGTCTCTCCGCTAGGGCTACCCGCTGACCCAACGGGGTTTTTTTTCAAAACTCCCAAACAAACGGTTCTCTCTGGATAGCATCACGGCTATTTTCTCTGCTGTGACATGCTTTGGTTAAAGCCTTAAAAGGCCAGTGACAACTTCAATATTTGACTTGCTTTGCGTGCTGTAAAACACTCTTTGGCATGATGATTTCAGTAAATCTGTGCACACACGCTCCATTCCAAAACCTGGTGAGCAGCCTACCTAGACACCATTTTAAGGCGTCATAGCAACTATCAAGATTTTGGAATTCTAAAGCATTTTCGAATGCTTTTGATTTTTACAACACAAAAGGATTTAGAATTTAAATTTCGAATTTAGAACTCTCCATTTGACTTCAACTGACTCTCAATTTTAAAATGCAAAAGGATTTAGAATTTAAAATTTGAATTTAGAACGCTCAATTTTAAATGTACTTCTTCATTTATATGGGAAACTATCACTAAAATGGTTCAATCTAATTAAAAAATAGTCTATTTTACTTAATATTTGAGTATTTTTATGCTTATTTGAGCTCACACACTAAGTTTTGGAACAACTAAAGAATGTTCTACATAAAGGTCAAAGGTCAGTCTAACTCAGGCTGCCATACCTCACATGGTGGATTCATCAGAGGTCACGGCTCTAATTCATTAACCGGCTCCTGGACTCATCAATCAGGGTTCACAGGTCAAAGGGAAACTGCTGCAGGTTAACGGCATAAACACTTGCTAAAAAGCACCAGCCATCACTAGAGGCTTATCGCAATTTTGCACATCACTTAAGTGCTTTCTAAGCAAAAACATTCAGAAAAATCCCTGATTCTACTGGTTTTTAGTGAGTTGCTAAACATTTGTTAGGATGTTTTAGTTTTCAGTTCCATTCCTATTAAGTTAATATAAAGTAAATATTAAGATATTAATTTATTTAATATAAATTGACATTAAAATGGCTAAATTGAGTGAATGCTGAAGTGTTATTTTAGTATAACTGAGATACTATTATAGTTTTTATTAAAATTTTGATTCAGTTCTTATTTTTATTTTTTCCACTTTAAATATGTCTATATAGTTTTTATTCATTTTTATTTCATTTTAATTGTTTTAGTATATTAAGTTAAGTTAAAGTAAAATGAGAAATGTTGCTTTTTATATTGTATTTTAGTTAACATTTATTTTATTTAAAGTAACATTTCTTTTTTTTTTTTTTTTTTTTTTACAATTTCAATGTAGTTGTTTTAGTACATCAAATGAAATTAAAATGAGAAATGTTGGCTTGGCAACTAGCTGAAATAAAAAGCTTTTTATATTTTATTTTATTTTATTTCAAGTTCAGTAACATTTTTTTAAGGTTTTCATTTGAATTTTAGTTGATTATAATAATCCTGGTCTGCTATGATGTTTAATATGAAAATAAACGTAATTTGATTGAATTAGATGTGTTTTTTATCTGATAAAATACACATCTAATATAACAAAATTACGTTTATTTTCTTAAACTGAGTAATAAATGTGATAAATGTCTGTTGTGATGTTTAACATGAACATTTTTATAAATATAACCAAACTGTGTTTATTTTCATATTAAACATTGCACCAGACATTTATTAGCAAATTCTAAATATTGCAAATTTTATTAATTACTATTAACTTAATATTTATATAAATACACTTGGTTGCATTATATGCACATGTACATTAGCAGCACACCACAAAGAAAACGAATCATCAGTAAATCTAGAGGAATCTTTGCGACATTTTACTTTCCTTCATGTGGCCTTAAGATCAAGTTTGCATCATCATTTTAAATGTTATCACAACCTTTCCACTTTACCTTTAGAAAGGGGAAGATGTACTGAATTCCCCTAAGATGCTTCTGTGTTTATCATGCAGTGAAACCAACTAAACCCCAACGTATTTATAGATCTGAAAATGGAAACACCCACACACCGATTCTTCATTAGTGATTGATTAAAGCATCGTCACATGGTTTAAACAAGTATGCATATAGACTCAGAGCAACAAATGTCACATTTCACCTCAAAGCCAAATGAAATTATATTTTGCATTGAGAAAATAAATCCTATATAAAGTATACATAACATGGTTCCTGTGGTTCAGTGGTAGAGCATTGCGTTAGCAGAGCAAAAGGTTGTGGGTTCAGTTCCCAGGAAACACACATACTTTAAAAAAAAACAATGTATAGCCTGAATGCACTGTAAGTCATTTTTGATAAAATCTTCTGCTAAATGCATAAATGTAAATAACATGTTATTGCACTATAATGTTATTTTCATGCCAATTAAGCACTTCCTTGTCCCATGCATGTTCTTATAAACGCACTCTAAGAAAAGTCTGTAAAAACCTAGCGTGTAAGTTGTTTTCTGTATTGATTTTTGCGCAGGTGTTTTGAATTATGCAATTATTTTAGGGTTAAATTATGCAAACGTACTGCCCTGACAAAACATTTTGTATATATCTACAGATATTTTTTCTTTTTGTGTGCATCTGAAGATTTTACTTTTTTTTTCAATGTACACTTTTAATTGTTATACTGTATTGCACAGAAAATACTTTAAATCCTATACAAACAATATATCATTATTGTTTTTTGCAATACAGTAACGAGAATGATATTATTCAAATAATGTATTATTAAGAAAAATTATTGACAAAATCATGTCACAATGCAAAATAAATAAAACAAATATAATATTAATATAAACTCTGATTTGATTTTAGTGTGAAATAAGACCTGGACAATGCAAATAGAATAAAATATAAGAATATTTTATTAAAATTTTTGATTTTGTTTAAAATCTCCAGTGTTTTTTTTTTTTTTTTTTTTTACTTACATTTGCATAATATACAAACAAAATATCATTATTGTTGTTTCAATACTGTTTTTTTTTAACATTATGGCAAGAACACTTGGTGAGAAAATAATGTGACAATGCAAAACAAAGCAAAAAACTAATAAAAAAATTTATAGGCTTTAAAAATTCCTAAATATAATACAAAATTAATATAAATTATTTGATTTTGGGGTGAAATAAGGCCCAGACATGACAAATAGAATACATAAAAAAATACAGTGGTTTTTTTTTTTTTACTGTATATATAAATCTCAAACGTCACAACACATGAACTATGTTAAGATAATATTTAAAGATATTTTTAAGATACATCTGTAGGTTGTTTTTCATATTCTCAGTGTCTATGTCATGCTATAATCTAGTGTCACAGAAAAGTCCCTGCACTTTATCCATTGCAGAAGTGTTTTGTGGCAGAGCTCTAGCATGTTTTCACAGAGGTTTAACCACACAATGGACCTGACCACGTCTGAGAGAATGACACAAACCAAGTCCTTCCGCTCCCACTGGAGTTCATGTTTATGGTCTTCACGACTGCATACCGTCACATCAGCAGCGTGGGCTGAGTAGTCAACCGCGCTACATTTTGTGGAATCACTGCGATTACATCATCATAGGAACACGCTCGCCACACTGTGACGCAAAAAATAATGGGTTCAGGTTCAGAGCGAAGGCTTTTCTGCTGATGTTACCTTGTATGGCATATGATCTGATGAACCGCAGAGAGGTGTGACGGTGCTGAGGAGCAGGTTGAGTCCTCAGACTGAAGAACAACAAGTGAATGAGAAGATGAACTGAGTCAGACGCGTAGGTTTTCACTGAAAGAAATTCCCCTCAACTAATTAAACAGATGTCTGAGGCAAATAATGCTGAGCCATAATGAAGAATCAGTGACATTTAGGTTTGTTTTTTTCCTTACCAGAATGGCTGAGAGTACAAAACGCGCTAAGACACAATACACATGATATTTTTTTGTCATTTATGATTGTTTATAATCAATAAGAGCCATGTAAGGCCAGTCTGCATGACTTTCAATGGTTTCTATCCGACTGTATGATGACTTAAGATGACTGTCTTGGCTGGGTGAAGAAGTTAAGTTGTGGATTGCTTGTTTTTGCAAACCCAAAGTAATTTTGAGAGTACAGATGTGATGGGAATGCTAAATAATGAGATACTTGTGTTGTGAATCAAACACATTTGTCATCGGTCACTGTGCTGTTGGTAAATTTGGGGTCAATTTGCCTTTTTTTTTTTTTTTTTTTAAAGACATACTTTTATTCAGCAAGGATGCATTAAACTGATCGAAGGTGACAGTCAAGAAATGTATAATGCCACAAAAGATTTCTATTTCAAATAAATGCTGTTCTTGTGAACTTTCTATTCATCTGTGAATCCTGAAAAATAAAATATGTCACTGTTTCCATAAAAATATTTAGCAGCACAAGTGTTTTTAAACACTGATAATAATAATAAATATTTCTTGAGCAGACAATCAGCATATTAGAATGATTTCTAAAGATCATGTGACACTGAAGACTGGAGTAATGATGCTGAAAATTCAGCTGCGAATCACAGGAATAAATTACATTTATATATCATTTATATATTTATATATATTTACATAGAAAACAGTTATTCTAAATTGTAATAATATTCCACAATCGTACAGATTTTATTGTGTTTTTGATCAAATAAATGCAGCCTTGTTGAGCAGAAGAGACTTCTTTCAAAACATTAAAAATCTTGCCAACCCCAAACTTTTGGGATTTCTTTCTCATCCCATAGACTTGAAGAAAAGATCAAGAGTTTCACAGAATATATAATTTCCTGATGGCAGTAAGTTCAAACTGAATGAGCACCTCTCACATTTTCTTCAGAAGTCAAGGTAATTTTGCTATTCCAGTTGCTGTGCCCACTAATGATGCAGAAATGACACACCGCTCCTTTAAATATAGTTGATGAGTTCATACCAAGCCTCTGTGAGATGAGTTTTGTTTACAGAAAAAGCTATCTGGAATCATATACAGTATATTATATGCATTGCAACATTGTATTATAGGTAGTGAATTTTCTAAATATTCCCCTGTTGACCTCTGAAGCAAAACATAAAACTAGATGTGTGGGCCTATAGCTGGGACTGCTGTAATGTACCTATTTCTTAGGAAACCAGTGGCTTTAAATCAAAAACTGGGAATTCACAGTCACCACAGTGAGGCGGATGATGTTCTGCTGGTGTAGGATTACAGAGCCTGTGGTCAGAAGACAGATATAAATATTGATTTCTGTGAGGAACACACCCAAGGTAAAAGCATTACTATTCCAGAACTTCCTGCTGGATCTGTCTGCGTGTCACAGACCTTATCTATTGCTTCTTACAAAACAAACCTTCAACTTTCCAAAATATTAAAATGTCGTGATTAGAATGGTATTTAAGGTTCCTAAAATGTTTTTTTTACAACATTCTACTGACTTTGTTTTCACCAAAATACATTTTTTAAATGTTTATTTTTGTGTTTATTTTCATGATTAGAGCATTATTTAAAGGATCCTAAAAGGTTTTTTCCCCAAAGTTCTAACTTTTTTTTCACCATTATTTAAACATTTATTTTTAATATCAAATGTTCAAATGTCCAGTACAAAAACCTTTCTTAAACGTACTTCTCACCAATACATACATACATATATATATGTATATATATATAAAACCTTTCTTAAACGTACTTCTCACCAATACATACATTAATATATATAACCAATACATACATACATATATATATGTATATATATATAATTTTTTTTTCTTGTGATTAGAATGTAATTTAAAGTTTCCTAAAATGTTCTACTAACTTTATATTCACTAAAACAATATTTAAACATTTATGTTAAAAATTCTAAAAACTCTTTTCTCTCAAAATTATGAGAATGTTCATCAAGTACAGTTACCATCATGGGGACATTCTGAGAATGTTGTTATAAGAAGGCTTTCTTTCTATGTTATGAGAAAGTACATACACTATTAATAAAGTTATAATAACGCCCCATGTGAATGTTTAGTCCTAACAATCAGAAGACTTTTAAAAAACATTACAGTGAACATTCCCTGCTAGAGGGGTTCTGGAAATGTCTTTCTTCAGATCCTCTTTGATCTTCCTGACGTTCTGAGGAAGAAACAAATGTTTTGGTTTTTCATTACTGTGTAAGCTCTCTAATCTCCTCATGTTTTATTGTGGGGATTTCTGTGGTTATTGTGCCAGCAGGCACACGCAGGAATCTGAGGGACTTTCCTCAATAGGAGTCGATCCCTGACAGCACCTTTAATGATTCCTGATTTCCCGGACACCTGTGAATGTTTGAGAGCGAGCAGTGGTGCGTACAGAACACTGACCACTAGAGGTCTTTCACTATGACACATGCATGGAAAGGGGATTCACAGCTTCACTCAGCAATGAGACGACTGCAAACTCCTGGCAGTTCATGAACTTTAACGCTAATGACATTACATAGTCAATGTAAAGTGTCACAAGTAAAGGTTTTGTGTGTAAGCAGTTGAAAAAACTGTAATTAAGAGTGTTGTGAGTGCCATCATGTGGTGAAAACATTTCATTTTCTATCTGTCTGTCTGTCTGTCTGTCTGTCTGTCTGTCTGTCTGTCTGTCTGTCTGTCTGTCTGTCTGTCTATCTGTCTGTCTGTCTGTCTGTCTTTCAAGTGATCTGTGGCTCATGAGTATGAGCTCTGCCTCAGGGTTCAGAGGTTGCTGGTTTGATCCCAGTCAGATCACTGTAAAATGAAGAAGTGGGGATAAAATTGGAGTGACTCTGCCAAAAATTTATAGGGGGCAGCTGTGGCCTAATGGTTAGAGATTTGGACTTGTAACCAGAAGGTTGCAGGTTCGAGTCTCAGTGCTGGCAGGAGTTGTAGGTGGTGGGGGAGTGAATGAACAGCGCTCTCTTCACCCTCCACTACCCATGGCTGAAGTGCCCTTGAGCAAGGCACTGAAACCCCCAGTTGCTCCCCGGTGCCGGATATATAGCTGCCCACTGCTCCGGGTGTGTGTTCACTTCTCACTGCTGTGTGTGTGCACTTGGAGGGGTTAAATGCAGAGCACCAATTCTGAGTATGAATTACCATTCTTGGCAAATGTCACGACTTTCACTTTAAATGAGGCTAGTTGTCACTCTTTTAACTCTAGTGAATATTTGTCAAGGTAGGTTTAATTTTAAAAGCCATTTTTGTATAGACAGAAACCAAGTCTTATCTAGTACAACAGACATAGTGTAGTTTTACTGTTTTCTTGTTCTGCAAAAGAGCAACATCACAAAAATGTGCTATATGAGTTTTTATATATGTTCAAAACCAGTCACAGCTTTTTACATTACATTTACTGAGATGTAAGTCTTGTGAAAACTAGCCCTGGTCACTCTTGCAGTAGGCACTCTTACTGTATGCTCATTTCATATATATATATGTATATGCGTGTATATGAAATGAGCCCATACAGTAAGTAGAGTGTATTATATATATATAATATATATATATATCTATATATGCCTTTATATATATATATATATAGATATATTATATAGCCCCAAACTATATATATATATGTAAAACCCAGACTGTGTGTGTGCAAATTCCCAAAAATACATATGGTCTATTACCAAAGTTATGTAACAGCCTTGGGCGAAAGTCCTTTTGATTAGAATAAAACCCAGACTCATTTTGTATTCATTTTTATTCATGGCCTCTCTATTTTGTTTCATTTTTGTCATTAGTGTTTCTGTGGAGTTAAATAGGCCACAAACTTCTCGCTTACATTCAGTGAAATATAAACCACAACCTCAGACACTACACAGTTCCGTTCATCACGAATTCACCCAAACCACCTTAGTGGGCACTTCCTGCGGTCTCTGGAGACCTATGGGTCACTCTTCTCTTGTGTGGGTGAATAAATAGTTAATGAGGGCATTGTTTACTTGGGCGAATGGACACTGACACAGCAGATGTCACCTGAGATAGTCTGAGATGAGACAAACCAACCACACACACACACACACACACACACACACGGTTGTTTTTCTGTCAGAGTGGTCACTTTCCATTGACCTCCACTGATTTACACTAAGCTAATTCTATTTTATACCTGACCATTAGATAGATATACAGACAGACAGACAGACAGACAGACAGACATTTAGATAGACAGACAGACAGACACACACACACACACACACACATAGACAGACAGACAGACAGACAGATAGATAGATAGATAGATAGATAGATATTTTGGTACAGACAGACAGACAGACAGACACACACCACACACGGACACAAACACGATGTAGAACACACACACACACACACACATATAGATACAGATAGATAGAGATAGATAGATAGATAGACAGGACAGACAGACAGAACAGATGATAAGATAGTAGATAGATAGATAGATAGATGATAGATAATAGATTATATAGATAGATGATAGAGATATAGATAGATAATAGAGACAGACATAAGACAGACACAATAGAGAGATAGATAGATAGATAATAGACACACACACACACACAGACAGACACACAGATAGATGACAGACAGATAGATAGATAGATAGATAGATAGACAGACAGACAGACCAGACAGACAGACAGACAGACAGACAGACAGATAGATAACAGAAAGACAGACAGACACACCACACACACACACATAGACAACACACACACACACACACACACACACACACACACACACACACACACCACACACACACACACACAGACAGACAGACAGACAGACAGATAGACAGTAGGCACATTTGCCTGAGGTCAGGGAAAGTGAAACACACCCCGTATCCCTTTGGAAGAGTTTGGATGCCAATTCCTGCCCGTTGAATTATTAACGACAGCTTCATTCATTAAACATCCACCTCGGGCTGAAATCATTAACCCATCACAAACATAGAAATATCACTAATGGATGCTGAATCTCTGAGGGGTTAAACTCTGTTGAGTAACACAACAGATTGCCTTCAGGAAAGTCCAGCCTCTGGGTAATTGCCCGAGTAAATTCACTACTTTAATCTGTCATGCTGCAGAGAACAAATCCACTGTGCAAGGAAAAATACAATCTCCTCAATATCTCAACAGTTTCTCCTAGAAACCACTGAGAGTAAATAGACAGAAACGTCCTGCGTCTTAGATGTTTCTCCTGAGATCTTATGAGTTTCACAGGAGATAACATTGTGCACATGCAGAATAAACTCTAGTGTGTAAGTCTCAAGCAATAAATTTTTTCCCCCTCCAGGCTTCTTTAGACTTCAATCTATTATCCTAAATTCAATAAACTTGCACTTGCTTTTACCTCATTCAGGCAAAACGTCCTTATTTAATAGATTATTGAAATGTCAGTGCTATTTATAATCGCACATTGTACTTTCTAACGCAAGCAGTTCTGTGGCAGTGCTAAAGTAAGCAGAAAGGAGCTGTTAGTGCGCCTCGATTCTCTCAGCAGAGGCTTAATCAAGTCTTATATCCTATTGATAAACACATAGCGACGGATGGCGATAAAAGTGAGTTAAAGCATGTTGTGGCAGGCTTTCATAGCTCAGGCCAATCCCCGGAGAGCGGTATTGATTGGACAGTCATTTCTGTGTGGCGTGTTACTGTCAGAGACTGAAGTTTATGACTGCAATGTGTGTTTGCATGACAATTAGACCACCTGTATTAGAAAACTAGAGTAGAGTAGACAAATAGAATCACTCAGTTTTTGTGATAAAGTGCATATAGTAATAGCATGGCATTTCACCTTCAAAACGTTTTATGCATGAGAAATGTTTGTGTTGAAGATTAGAATGGCTAAAAAAAAAACAGTGCATAGTAAATACATATATGTTGAAATATAAATCATTAATAATAATTCATTACAGCCTAATGGTGATGTTTTACCAACATGCATCCAAACAATTGGTATGTTTAATGGAAGGAATGAGTGAAGTTGTTGAATACATTATTCTGTTGAAAATGGGGGGGGGGGGGGGGGGGGATCAAATGGATAGGTGAAAAAGTAAGAAGAATGAAAGTTGTGAGACAACAGTTTGGGTGAAAAGTGGAAAAAAAAAACAATGGGGGGGGAGATAGTTTTTTTGGGGAATAATGGGAAAATATGGGAAAAAATGTCATTGGGAGAAGGAAAGTGGGAGAAAAACGTGGGAAGAAAGTAAACAAAACAGATTTGGGAAAGTGAGAAAATGTTGGGAAAAAATTGATTGGAAAAAGTGGGAGAAAATGGGGGAAAAGTGGTAGAAAACTTGGGCTGAAAGAAAGCAGAACAAATTGGGGAAAAGAAAGAAATTGGGGCAAAAAAGTGGGGAGAAGAAAGTGGGAGAATTTGGTTTGGAACAAAATGGGAAGAAATAAATTGGGGGAAAAGGAGGGAAAGTGGAAGGAAAGGTGAGAAAAATAGATTGGGGAAAAGTGAGAAAAATGCAAGTTGGGAAAAAAAAGTGTAGACAAAATGGGAAAAAGCGGAAGAAAATAGATTAGGGAAAAAGTGTGAGGAAAGAAAGTTTATTTATTTTAATATTGTTTTAATTTTAATTTTAGTTTGAGTAATGTTGGTTTGAATTATATTCATTTTTTAATGTATTAGTATATTTAAAATATTTAAATAATATGTTTATATTTTAAATATTTTTAGTTTTAGATATTTTAGAGCTTCAACTAAACAAAACATTAGAAATTTTGCATAAACAATACCTGAAATAAAGTGTTTATGGTTTTTCTTACTATTTTATTTTAGTTAATGTTTATTCTAATTTTTTTGAGGTTTTAGTTTTAGTTAACAATAATAACCCTGGAAAAAATATTAGTTTTGAAAATGAAAAGCAATCATGTAGTTGCTGTTTGAAATGTTTATATATTTAAAAAAAAAAAAAAGAAAAAAGAATTACTAGTATGCAGTGTGTTAGTATTTGATTCTGACCTGGGGTCAGCGTGAGGAAGCGCTGCAGTCATTAGCCGTTCATCACCTTCAATCCAAGTATTTAACTACCTGTCTGTTGATTAATTACAGCTATAAACGGCTCATTTGAAGCGTCGCAGGCGGCTGTAGATCTGTCAGCGAGTCTCAGTGGGCTAAAGCCGTCCCGTAGAGCCCAGCGGCCCCATCTCAGCCCTGCAATTAGAGTTCATTATGGGCCGTGCAAATGAGGAGCTCATGCTGAGACGAGCCTCTGCACCTTCCTCACCTTTGTCACAGTGGGACAGCCGTGCTTTGCTTACTCTGTGCTTTCAGTGTGGATCCAGACTGTGTGAAAAGTGTGATGCCAGCATTATACTGACTGTGTGAGAGGAACAAATGTGCTAACATTTAGAGATGATACATCAGCAGTCCCTTAACAGCTGAGAGGATCACAGACGTGCGTTTACAGCATGTGCATCAGTTTTATTCATCACTGGATGTTTTTAACCTTTTATAAAAATGCTTTCATATACAGCCCAAGAAGGAAAGCATCACTGTTGCTTAGACTCTGGGTTTGCTTTTTGAAACCCTTTTTAAATGGGTGGCATGTAACTCGTTCTGCACAGTTTATTTGCTTTTCTTTTCCTTTGTTTTCTATGCAATTATTTTTATTTTCAGGAATGGATGTGGAAAAATTAATTTTTCATTGGATAGCTGAACAGTAATTGTCTCTTCCAGCTTTTGAGCTCAGTTTCTTTCAAATCATTTCAGTTTTTACAATCTCAGGAGGGACACATCCTGAAATTTCAATATTTTATGTGCACAGGTTTTCAATATTTTATTTGAAGTCTATATGTATTTTTAATAAAAAACTACATATTAGGCATTTTATTTTACCTTTTCTTACTTATTTTATATTTCAATTAATTTTATGATTTATTTCAGTAACATTACAGCTCTCTCTCTCTTTCTCTCTCTCCTTTATTATTTTATTAACAGGAATTATATTATTAGTAATTTTATTTTATCTTATTTTTTATGTTTCATTTCAGTAGCATTAAAAGTCAAACTGACTGAAAATCAATTTTGAGCTCAAATTCTTTCATTTAATATCAGTTTTTACACTCACAGCAGTGACACCCAATATTTTAACTACATGTAGCATATATTATTATTTGTGTTTTTGTTTTTTTTACATTTTTTACATTTTACAATTAGCCATTTTATTTCATTTTCATTTATTTATTTATTTCACATTGCATTATTTAACATTACAACTAAAATTGATTACAAAATTTCCACAATTTAAATATTAGCTTTTATTTTCAAGCAATTCAGTTTTTCAGAAATAGATGTGCATATTGAATTTTTCATTGAATATTTGAATAACTAAAGAAATAAACTGGGAAAATATTTATAATGTAAAAATGGAAAGAAAAGGAAAAATAGATTGGGGAAAGTTAGAAATATGCATGTTGGAAGAAAAAAGTGTAGAAAAAATGGGAAAAAATGGAAGAAAATAGATGTGAAAAGTGTGAGGAAAGAAAGTTTATTTATTTTAATATTGTTTGTTTATAATTATGTGCATAATGATTTTTTCATTTAATATTTGAACAAGAGTATTTATCTTTTCTAACTTTCAAGCTCAATTTTTTTTCAATTAGGCATTTTATTTTATTTTATTTATTTCTATAACATTACAACTCAAACTGATTGAAATTGTTCCACTACAGCAGAAACCTTTGTTGCGTCTCATTGTTTAATCTGAAATGTTTGTGAGAACCCGTACTGTCATCTCTCATCCATGACCTAAAATCTTTTTATAGGCACCAGAGACCTAATCAAGTCTGAATCTCATCTTGGATGCGGGGAACAGTCTCAGTTTTGTAAAGGGCCGCAGTGAATCAAACATTCACTAAGGGCCTCACAGACGGCCGACCGAGGCACAGCCGACAGCTGAAGTCACAACCTCCATCTCCAGACTCCCAGTGAGCAAATTAGGACATCATTTTCTCCAAAAGGCCACCGACATTTCACAGAAATCAATAAGGAAGCTATCAGAACAGATGCCATTGACTGAATCTCCTAAACCTCTGCAGCTGCTGGATCCAGAAGCCAAACTACTGTGTGTTACTAAATTGGAGTTATAATAAAGTTTATTTCTTGTTCATTTTGAGCTGTATATACTCAGTATTTAATTATGTATGCAATTATTTATTTATGAATTTATCCTTGCACATATTCATTCATTTATACATTTGTTTCTGCATTTATTTTTGCGCTTATGCATTTATTTATACATTTATTTATGCATGTATGTTTGCACTTATGCGTTTATTTATACATTTATTTATGCATTTGTTTTTGCACTTATTTATTTTTCTTTCTTGTTGTTTTTTTATTTTTTTTTTTTTTTTTTTTATATATTTTTTTTTTTGTGTTTATTTTAGCACTTATTTACTTATTTATGCATTTATTTTGCACTCATTTATTCATTTTTTTAATTTATGCATTCACTTTCGTAATTATGCATTAATTTATACGTTTATTTATTGATTCATGCATTTATTTTTGCACCTGTGCATTTATTTACTGTATGCATGTATTTATTTGTTATTACATTTATTTATTCATACATTTATTTTAGCACATGTGCATTTATTTATACATGTAATTATTGAGTTATCTTTCCGCTTATGCATTTATTTATTTATGCATTTATTTTCGTAATTATGCATTAATTTATACGTTTATTTATTGATTTATGCATTTATTTTTGCATTTTTATTTATTTATTTGTTTACATAAATAAATGCATACGCATGTATGCATGCATGTGCATAATTATCAGATCTCGATTTGAACTCAAACATTTCTCATAAACTTTTTCCAGGACATAATGTTGTAATTAATCATTTCAATTTGGAGAGAAACACCTGAGACAAAGCCAGCACTTCAATAATCTGTGAAAGATTAAAAGTTTCCTCTAAGATCAGCTCTCTTACTCTCTAACTCTGATCGCTGTTTCTCAGAGGAAACCATTTTAAACATGCTCTGATCAAACTGTGCTGTTTTGCACTTGTGCAGATTTCTCTCCTGATTCAGACCAGACCACTTTTCCAGCATTATTATAGATTATGGACTTGATGAAATTATGAAACATCTTAATGATGGATTTGTTTCTTTTGTCTTCTCAAGATGTTAACTGATGGACTGAAGTGGTGTGGATTAATGTCTGTCTGTCTGATGCTCTGTGATCATGTTTTATACTGTATGTTGTGAATATATGATTTGTTTTCTCTTTCTCAGTGCTGCAGTTTGTAAGTGGGTTACACTGACTCAGGCCTCTCTGAAGGCAACCAGTCTCACTGCAGAACTTGTCTTCTGCCAGTCTAATCTCTTCTGGAGCCACAATGTCTCATCGAAACAGCAAAGCGGCACAGGCAGGACATGGCCTCGCCCTTCAGAAAGCGATTCTGGACAAGGCCACGCGCAAGCAGCACGTACACCACCCTCCTGCTCAGCACTTCGGCTGGTTACGTGACACCGATCATGTTTTGACCATGTCAGGTTGTGTTTAATGCTTCCCACAGTTATATAAGATGGACAAGATCAGACAGGACACTTTAAGGTCATTCTAAAGTGCGCAGTTAATCTGTGTCTGCATACAGTTATTACGTTTTGAAAGTACAGAACTAAATCCTTTATAAGTTTTTATTCCCTATAAAGGTAATACTACAGTATGTTTGTAGCTGACATTTGATTGATTGATTGATTGAAAAATTACAGTAAAAACGGCAAAATTATGAAATATCATTAGAATTTAAATTAACTGATTTCTATATGAAAATATGTTAAAATGTAATTTATTTCTGTGATGCACAGCTGAATTTTCAGCATCATTACTCCAGTCTTGATCTTCAGAAATCATTCTCATATGCTGATCTGCTGCTCAAGAAGCATTTCTGATTATTATCAGTGTTAAAAATGTTTGTGGAAACTGTGTTACATTTAATTTTTTAGGATTTACAGATGCATAGAAAGTTCAAAAGAACAGCATTTATTAGAAATAGAAATCTTTTGTAACATTATAAATGTATTTTTACTGCCATTTTGATCCATTTAATGCTTTTAATAGCATGCTTGAAAATAGTGTTTTTTATGTACTGTCCAGTATGTTTAGCGTCTCCTCAGCTGTGCTGACATCATGAAGAACATTCGGTCCTGTAAAGGTGCTTCACATGGAATCACACTCACCAGCGTGTCAGAATATGGTGCTCAGTCCTGCTGAGAGGATCTGACACGTCTGGACGTCTGTTGACAGGCCGTCAGCACTCTTTCTTAGACTGCTATTTCACTGCCAAGAGATTTTTGGAAAGCATAAAACCGTGGTCAGACAAAATCATCACACCGGCTCACGTTCATATGAAGAAAAACTGCAGTATTTACTGTTTCTCAGATGTTTCTCATGAGGAACACCTCTCAGTCTGCACAGATCTTTCCAAGATAGCAAAGTCTGCATTCAAAAGTCAGAGATCTCAGTATGACCTCAAATATTTCTAATTAAATGATCAATAAAACAACAACTGACTCGTGTGTGCCTTTTATTGTTAAATGTTTTTATAATGTTAAAAGAAAATTTTTTTATTGATATATTAATAAATATTATATGTAACTGATGAACTAAATGTTAGTTGAAAACTAAACTAAATATATTTTTTTTACTACTATTCTCACAAAGTCTTTTAATTATTAGAAGGATCAGCTTTCAGGGAATGTTTTCAAACTGTTAGAATGGAATGTTCCTCTTACATTTACGCAACAAAGAAGAAACGTTTTCGTAACTTCTCATAACCTTAAATGTTTGGAAAATGTATTTTTGTTAGCTGGGTTGGTCTTTGTGGAAGATTTTGGGTATATTTATTTTGGAAGTCCCTTTTGGCCACTGAATAATTATTAATTTGTTCTTGCAATTGTGTTTATATTTCACAATTATGACTTCTTTTTTCAAATTTGTGAGATATAAACTTGCAACTGCTATTTAAAAAGTCAAATTCTGAGGGGAAAAAAAAAAGTTTTTCCTCAGAATTATGAGTTCATATCTCGCATTTCTGATTTTGTAACTTGCAATTGTGACTTTATATCTTGCAATTCTGAGAAAAAAAGTCAGAATTGTGAAATAAAAAGGTGCAATTACCTTTTTTCTTTTATATTCAGTGGCGGAAACAGGTCTTAAACAAAACTAACAAAAATATATTCATTAAGCTATGAAAACATTTCTGAGTTTCTCTGAATGTTCAAAATGTCCATATATATATATATAACTTTAAAAACGATAAAAAAATTAAAACTTTAATTTAAATGTATGTAACTTTTATATATATATATGGAATTTTATAATTTAAAATATATATAACTAAAATTGAAAAATAGTTGAGCTGCAGTAAGAAATATTTTTAATAAATATTTATGGATATTAATGGCAGTAATTTTTCTTCATTTCTTCATGTTACAAAAAACGAATTACTTCTTTATTAAAGATGAATAAAATCCGATTTTTATCTCATAATTCAGACTATTTTTCTCACAATTCGCAGAAAAAAAAAGTATGAATATATATATATATATATATATTATATATATATATATATATATATATATATATATATATATATATATATATATATATATATATATATATATATATATATATGTTTATAATTTTTTTGTTTTTTTGTGTATTTATAATAGTATTTGTTAAGTTTCACATAGATCTATAGTGTCTTTCTCAGAGGCTTTGTAAGGGAACATTCCATTTTAGAATTTTCCAAACATTCATCCTGTAACGTTAGAATGTTCTGAAAGAAAGTAGTAACATTTAAAAAACCTAAGATGAATGTTCAGCTAAAACTTTTAGAAATAAATCATTCCATGAACGATGATAAATAATATTTTTGTTCTTGTGTTTTGAGAACCTTATTGAAGACCAGATAACTCATTCTATTAACATTACCGGATGATTGTTATTGTTCCTAACCTTGTCAGAACGTTCTTTGTTAGCTGGGAAAGCGGTTGGGGAGTGTTTTAATCTGAGCTGGAGGCTCTGGGTGTTGCTGTGATTGATTTTGGCCCAGTGGAGGCCCGAGTCATTGATCTCTGCTGTCTTTGCTGCCATCATCAGTGTGTCTGCGGCGTCTCTCCTCCGTCTCAGGTTAAGTGACTTTCTCCAAGTCATCAAACACAGAGGCTTCTGTAACAGGAAACTTCTCCTCATCCTCTTCATCCTCTCCTTCAGTCCATCTGACTCGCTGAACACAATCCTTCAGGGGTTTGTGTGTGGCTCAGGAAGAAGCTGATCAGTTGTGTTACATCAGATGGAGACGCCGTACGTTTCTCCAGAACATTCCCAAAAGAGACCCTATTTACTTTCTTAATGCACGTTCCTGGTCCTCTACATGACAGATAGTTTTTTTTTTTTTTCTATCATTTAAAATAAGTTTATATATTTTTATTTATTTATTAGTTTTAGTTTATTTAGTGTTAGTTGTTTTAGTAATTCAGGTTAAACTAAAGCTTTGGCATATTTTGAATAAGATTTTATTTTTAGTGTGAGATTTTGTCATCTAGGTTTTTTTATGTGTCTATGTATTTTTAATTTATTAGTTTTCGTTTATGTGCATTTTATATTTTTTGTGGTAATACCATGGTACTTTTTCATAACGCCTGTGTGTTAAAGAGTTTCACGTCCCCTCAGGGTTTTTTCCCCAGGATCGTTGTCGCATTAATTGTGGAAACTGTCAATGGCCAGCTGGGATTTTCTGTCAGAATCTGCAGATGCAAGATATTTTAGCATAATTTGCTAACGCTGACAAGAAAGTCAAGCTAAACTTGAACTAAACATGCACAGCTAACACAGACTGAAGGCTGGACCAAATATTTTCACTATTAAACACTGCTCAAGCTTGTTTGCATCATTCTTGCACTGTACGAGTATGTTCAGAATAGCATTTGCACATTTTTTTTTTTTTTTTTATTATGTTGTATTATGCAATGCACTGGGTCAGGTTTGGATGGTTAATGGCTGGCAAACTCTGATGGAATATGTCCCAAACCATTTGTTTATGGTTGTAAAGGTTAAAACCTGATGGTTTATAATGTTTGTAATGGTATTTGTAGTGGAAACCATCAGAATTTCTGTAATGGTTTCTATTTTTTATTTATTTTTTAAGCAGGGTATACACCACTCGTTTAGCCAGTTCTAGAGTTTAGGAAATCAGTGATTCAATGAGCCAGTCTTAATCTCGCATTAACATCTCACTGAATTGGCCATAGCTGTTTCAAAATGATTTGAGTAATGAGCAAGATGAATGTATTAATAATAATAATTTCGTAATGAATCATTATTTTACATCGAAGTTCACAAATGGCACAAAATGATTCATTCGCAAATTGAACTGGTCTCATTGCTGCAGGTCTAAATTTGAAGAAATCAGTGATTCAGTGAATTAGTCGTTGTGAGTCTTGCATTAAACCTCACTGAACTGTCTACGCCCAATTAAAAATGAGCCAATTTGATTAATGAACAATGTGAATTCAGAAAAAAATATGTAGCCTACCTCATTTTCAAAGGGACAGCTTCCTGAATTATTATTTTTTTTGTTCCGGTTGAACTGGTTTGCAAAATGCATTAAATAAATAATTCGCGTTGACTCAGTCTCCCTGACCTGTCTATGCATTGATTCTGAATAATAATAAAAAAGAATAAAAAAAAAGTGAATTCAGAAATAGAAAATAGAAAGTCGTTTTTGTGCTAAATCAGCTGTAAAAGAGTGAGCTGTTTAGAAACTCATTGTATGCATGAGATTATGACAGAATAACATAACTCATAATAGGCTAATCACTTTTGTTCTTTTAGTCAAGTGGAAATGTGAAGCAGTATATTTTTACTGGAGTAACGTTTCAACAGTGTGTCTGTACTTTAACTCCAGTACAGTGTTTGTGTGGTCATCCACCACTAGTGACACAGAAATAGCTTCACTTTATAACGAGGCACTGACAATTATAGATTGCAAGATGAACACACAACAATACACCAATCCATTTTTCACAAAAATTACAGTTAGAACTCTAAACTTAACTGAGCCTGGTTGTTAGCAGCAGAGAATCATTATAACCGGGTCCCATGCGTTCACAGGCGGTGATGTTCTCACTATGTGCCAATAAAACCGCATGTTGGCAGGACCCCTTCGGATTCAAGCACTCCCTCGTGGACCATTAAACAGGGCTCCAGGGCGATCCGTGACATGGGCACATTTCCAGTCTGACAAAACTGACACAGTTATCGCAGGGAAAATGAGCTCTTGTATAATGATGCAAAGAGTCAAAACATCACGGGGATACAGTCAAATAATGTGACAGTGGCCCCACAACCGTATGTAGACACTTAAAAATATATGGATGCCATTGCATTAGATGATAGAACAAAACCAGTACGACATCTGCAAACAAATGATTGATAATCAACTTTATACATTATACTATCTGCTTTTTTTGATAATCAGTGTTTAACCAAATGAATGAAACCTGCATGATGTAAAGCATGTTCGATGCTTAAAAAACTATAAAAAATAAATAAAAATAAATAAAAACTTTAATTTAAATGTATGTAACTTATATATATATTGGAATTTTATAATATAAAATATATATAACTAAAATTGGAAAATAGTTGAACTGCAGTAAGAAATATTTTTAATAAATATTTATGGATATTAATGGCAGTAATTTTTCTTCATTTCTTCATGTTACAAAAAACGAATTACTTCTTTATTAAAGATGAATATAATAATATTTTTTTTTTATAATTATTAATATTTTTTTATAATTATTAGAAGAAAAGTATTATTAAATAATTGATTGGATATAAACTTACAGTTCTCTCTAAATTGTAAGGTACAGATTCACAAAAATACTTTTTTATTTTTATTCCATGGCAGAAACAGAAGTGAAAGATAAAAACTCAGAATTCAGAGAAAAATGTCAGGAATGCGAGAAAAAAGTCAGAATTTTGATATCAAAAATTAGCATATACTTTTTTTATTTTTTGGCAGAAACATGATTCCATAATTTTGTAATGTTCTTTATGAAAATGTAATTTTTTTTTAAAATTATTATTATTTTTCTTTAATTGTGTCTAATGTAGGCCTATTTAACATCCAAAGTGGTAAAATATCAGTATCCGCAAAAAATGTCAAATCCATGCATCCCTAGTAGCTGTCTATGTTTTGGAATGGAGCCGAGTTTGCAAGTGGATGGGAACACAGTGATTTATTCCAGTATGAGAACCTTCCACCTCAAATGAAGAGAAAGAGCGAGGAAGAGAAAGGAGGAGGATGAACAGACACAAACGGACTGCGCTGCAGTGGTTATAAATAGACGGAGGATGTAAGAGCGTGTGTATAGGAAGCAGCTCTTCTGCGGTGATGCTAATGGAAGGTAATATGGTGCAAAGAGACAAACTGAGACACAGGAGGACAAACGACAGGACAGAACTGCCACGGGAGGCAAATTACACTCTCCCAAAAAACATTCTGATCTTTAGCACTGTAAGGGATTCCCTGTTCTTTCTGAAGAGCAATCATGCTGCCTTCAACTCATGCTGCAAATTATGAGATTGCATGAGAACACCAGCACAATGTTGTTTTAGAAAGTTAGAAAATTAGTGATTAAATGTGCAAGAGCACAACAGGCAACAGGCTTGCACTGCTTAACTACATTTCCCATAATTCTCTGCTCAATACTCTGCATAATAATGATAAATGCATTGATAGTTTGGCTACTTAGCAAGACACCATTAACCCCTGCTGGTATAGATGCTGTATCAATTTCTTTCTTAAAAGCAGTGATGTTATTTTTAACTAAAACCAGAACTATTAAAATCATTTTTGTTGTTGTTGTTGGTTACTGAAATAATAAATACAAATGTTAGATGAAAAACTTAAAAAATGTAAATGAAAAATAATGTTGCCTTGGAAACTAACTGAAATAAAGTCAGTTTAATTTACTGACTGACGTTACTTTAAAACACCACTAAAGCTATAAAAATATTAAAACACAGTAGCAATTTTTTTTTTTTTTTTACAGATATAGGCTAAATGTGTCTAAAAACAGCTTATATTGAAAAAATAATAAGAAGAAGCAACTCCGCAAAAGAAGCTCAATGCCTGCTTCGACATCACTGCCTCTTTGTGTGAGAAACTGTTGTTTTGTCACTATTGCTTTGTCTCTTCTTACAGATGGTTTGATGTGTATAGTTACTTATGCATTTTAAATCTAAATCACTAGACAAGCCAATCATAGCAGCGGGTGTTTACTTCCACGTCTGATGAGGGGGGTCAAAAACAGCACAGAAAATAGCTTATTACTTCTAGATTATGATGTTTTTTGATGTAAAAATCTTGATATTATAAGTGGACCTCAGAGAACAGTACAAAATAAAAAACAGAAGCAGTTCATGACCCTTTTAAGGCATTGAGAATGGCAATTTGACTAACAAGAAGTGATCAGCTATTAGACAAAACAGTACTAGCGCTGCAGTCAGAACTGTCTGATAGTACAGAAGTATACCTGAAGTGCAAACAATACACCATGTACTTTTCTCCTTCTTTATTCATGGTCGCAGGTTCTAAAAATATCTCCACCTTTTCTTTCCTGCTGTTTCTAGCTCACCGGTCACAACCGGGTCTTGAAACTGACAATCAGTTCAGCTCATTCCCACAAACCCTGCAAACACGGGAGAGAGGGAGGAAAACATGGAAGAAGCACTAGTTTGATGACTCAGCAGACGGACGGGGGCGTCTTGTTATCGAATCAATGGCGAGATTACGGACAGCTGATGTTCCCGAGCTGATTAACAGACAATGGATTCTTTGCGGTGGGACGAATTATACCACAGGAAACAGATCAGATATCCTGACAGCATGATCAGAATTTTTTAATTGAATTAAACCTGCATGATGTAAAGCCTGTTTGTTGCCTGTATGCAAATGGAAAAATACTGCCATTGTAAATACACTGAACAAAATTGTAAATGCTACACTTTTGTTTTTGCCCCCATTTTTCATGAGCTGAACTCAAAGATCTAAGACTTTTTCTATGTACACAAAAGGCCTATTTCTCTCAAATATTGTTCACAAATCTGTCTAAATCTGTGTTAGTAAGTACTTCTCCTTTGCTGAGATAATCCATCCACCTCACAGGTGTGGCATATCAAGATGCTGATTAGACAGCATGATTATTGCACAGGTGTGCCTTAGGCTGGCCACAATAAAAGGCCACTCTAAAATGTGCAGTTTTATCACACAGCACAGTGCCACAGATGTCGCAAGTTTTGAGGGAGCCTGCAATTGGCATGCTGACTGCAGGAATGTCCACCAGAGCTGTTGCCTGTGAATTGAATGTTCATTTCTCTACCATAAGTCATCTCCAAAGGCGTTTCAGAGAATTTGGCAGTACATCCAACCGGCCTCACAACCGCAGAACATGTGTAACAACAGCAGCCCAGGACCTCCACATCCAGCATCTTCACCTCCAAGATCGTCTGAGACCAGCCACCCGGACAGCTGCTGCAACAATCGGTTTGCATAACCAAAGAATTTCTGCACAAACTGTCAGAATCTGTCTCAGGGAAGCTCATCTGCATGTTCATCGTCCTCATCTGGGTCTGACCTGACTGCAGTTCGTCATCGTAACTGACTTGAGTGGGCAAATGCTCACATTCGATGGCGTCTGGCACTTTGGAGAGGTGTTCTCTTCACGGATGAATCCTGGTTTTCACTGTACAGGGCAGATGGCAGACAGTGTGCATGGCATTGTGTGGGTGAGCGGTTTGCTGATGTCAACGTTGTGGATCGAGTGGCCCATGGTGGCGGTGGGGTTATGGTATGGGCAGGCGTATGTTATGGACAACGAACACAGGTGCATTTTATTGAAGGCATTTTGAATGCACAGAGATACTGTGACGAAATCCTGAGACCCATTGTTGTGCCATTCATCCACGACCATCACCTCATGTTGCAGCATGATAATGCACAGGTTTTACAAAGACATCGCTGGATGGTCATGTTTCTTCTCTGTAAGTGTCGCTGGAAATGTTTTTAGGAATCAATTGCGCGTGGAAAATTCCACTAATATAATCACAGAGCATCCAAACATTACAAAAAGCATGCATTTTGTTCCAGCATCCTATATAAAGAACTTTTATGCGCACTATTATGGATTCGGTCCACTCAAAACCTTCTAATAAAATGTGATTGAGTGTCTTAATACGCTGTGCTGGCATGTGCCGTTAGATGTCCAACTCACTGGTTTTATGCAATAAACAGACCGAGGCGCATTTACCACAATCAGCGCTTTTACGCACCATTGCGCATAACCGCGTCAGGACACCTGCTTCGCTGTTGGACAGAATCGTAACTTTTCCCACCAGATTAGATTTGGAACGTTTGTAACAATTACCGTTCTAAGGAATTACGTTAAGTATATGATCAAATAACGATTATAATACTATTTTAAGACATTCTACTGCAGAACTGTAAAGAAATTCGATGGTGACGGTGGGCGGAGCTTTTCCTCTGTCAGACTGAGGGAAATCGCATGGGGCAGGAGCAGAAGCATGGTAAACAGAGTAAGGAGGAGGGTAAAGTTAAACTGCTGGCGTTTACGCATCACGGAGAGCACCTTTGCGCACTGACTCATGAGCTACTGGTGTGTTTTGGAGAAATCACGTAAATTGATGTACATCTGGACACTTTCCTGGATCTTATGCGTTTGGTTTATCTGTGAAGACATGGAGTGAAGCGTTTTGCGCACCGGTCAGGAAGGATGCCCGAGCGAAGATGTGCTCCAGCCGGAAGATCATCTCGAGTTTGTTGGTTCTGTCGGTGCTGGAGATAGGGCTCGGGGTGTCCAGCATCGCCCTGGGCGCGGTGGGCATCTGCCGGGCGAAAGCGAAGCACAAGACGCAGCAGGGCGACGCTTCTCCGGTATGGAGCGGAGTGTGTGTACGTCTCACTTTTCTAGTCTTCTTCAGCATAAACAATTCCGAATCAAGCGCTGAAAGTTTTGTGCAGCATTTTATTTTTATTATTATCAAAAATGTTTGTATTTGTATTCAAAATTACTACCCACCGCCTGACAATTTTAGATTCTCAGAACGTTCTGGGAAGGTTAGTTTCTGGTTACAAAAAGAACCTACAAACAACGTTCCCCGAACGTTCTTGTATGGTTTCTCCCCAAAACAACAAACCGGGAACGTTCTGTGGGTACATACCTTTAAGAAAAACAAGTAGGCTACAGCATACTTTAGCATACTTTTAAAATGAGTACTTATCATGTAAATAATGTGCTTATGTGAGAACTGCATGCAAACTTTCTGGATAATTAATTGCATGTTATTTGCATTATAGTATTATAGTTTAAATTGAAATTAAATGCATTTTTTCACCCACTTAAATAGGATTTAGGTAATTTCATGCTTAAATTGTCTTTGAAATATAATAACTGTAAATGTAATATAAAATAACACATTGAAGTTCAATTATAATCAACTTCACATATGCTTTGGAATGTAAGTAAATAAGTGTACTTCTTTAAAGCATTACTAAAGCCATAATGATTTAAAATGTATTTTAACATTATATTTTGACATTACAAAGTGCACTTTATTTGAAAGTGTACTTAAGTATGTTAAGAAACATAGTCAAGAAAGTGTTAAGTCACTTAAGTGGCCTTTTAATTCATTAATATTAAATAATCTGCAAATTGTTTAAAAATATACTTTTAAGATTTGATCTACAAGTGCACATTCAATACAATTAGGTACACTTCTTTTTTTACAATTTTAATACCATGGCATTTTTTTAAGTACCTCAATGTACCATGGAAATACCATAAAATGCATTTTTTATATCATTTTTATCTTATGGTCTGTACAGCATGAATCTACAGTGATGTAACTCATATTGTATTATGGTACAGTACAGTATTTTTTGTATAGGAAAACTGATATTTGTGAAGATGCCACATTTTCAGAGTGTATGTGAGATCTTTGCTTCATTGACTTATATATAATGTAACCTCATTCGTGTGTGTTCATGTCCAGTTCAGTTCATGTAAGGTGTGACTCTATTGTAATCTGAATTCAGCATGATTGGGACACATTTCCCCTGTTTTCTTAATGTTTTTACTCAGTTCATTTCTAGTAAGATGCACAAATATGACATTTTCTGTCTCTTAGTTTCTTGTCTGTGGACTGTGTGGCATGCTGTGTGCACGGAAAAGGACAGGACTGATTGTGAGTATGCACTTCAGTATTCTCGTACACACATTCTGCTGTGCAAGTACAAATACTTCACTGTACTACTACTGTATTGTATACTTACTCTACTGTAGAGCACATAATGTACTGTACACTCTTAAAATGGTTCCGAAAGGGGTTTTGTTTGCATCAATACCATAAAATAACCATTTTTGGTTCACTATAAAGAAACTTATAAGGTTGCATGGATGTTAAATGTTGCTCATGGCCAATAAAGTGTACTTACATATCTCACCACACATATTCATGATTTGTTTGTGGGTTTTTTAAAATGTAGAATGTAAAAACTATTCTAATTTAGAAATAGTTTTTGGTGGCAGAATGAGACTAATTTTGTAAAATATAAACTGTTAACGTTAATTAAAATTAATTTTTTATTTCAAATTTCATGTTAAACAGTATGCAACAAATGTATCAAACAATAGTATTCTACATTTACTGTCAATGCCTCAATACATCGCATGTTTAATTCAGTGTAAAAAATGTCAGGTTGTTATGTTGAAGATGAATACGGTTATTTTGCATTTTAATTTTTAATTTTAATCTAATTTTGTGATTTTAATGCAAGACACTACAGGCAAACCCATTGGGGTTTTCATGCACTTTTCAGTTTTGAGATTTCATATTCTTACCATGCATTATTTCAGAATAGTGAAAAGAAAACATGCAAAATAGTAATGTAAGTGTTTATTTTCATGCACATTTTTCTATATTGCATCTGAATTCAATTACATATTACATTTAGCATTTAAAAAAAAAATGTAATCCAGTTTTGTGATTTAAACTGTTTTGATTTATGGGGTGATAAAAAGACATATCCAAAATCCCCTCAGTCAAAACCTTAAAACTTTAATATACACACATGTTCTTTATGACAAATGTGGACATCCGAGAGCAGCTCCAGCTCACCGTGTGTGTGTGTGTGTGTAAATATCCCAGGATACTTCACTGGAGAGACGAGATTCAATTAGCCACCTCTGAGTGGAGTGAGCCGCCCCAGCGGAGAGTGTTAATCACAAATCCATACTGAAGTGAAACGCTAGTCTGAGAGGTTTCACGTCTCTCCCATCCTACTCTCCACTTGTCTCTTTTCATATCATTACTTGTTTACCTTTGATTTCTTGTATACAAGCTTTCAGCTTTGTCCTCAAATACGCTTTACCGTTTCTTGTTTTACCTCTCGCTCTCTCCTGCAGATTGATTTTGTTTCACAGGCCTCTATGCACTGCCTGTAATGTTATTGTACAGCTAAAAGGAAACCCTCCCCATCAGCCTGTAATGGTTCTGAATTCCTGACAGTAATGTCAGGAGCTACTCAAGAACACTTAAGTATTTTATCTGTAGTCTCATCTCAGCAGGGTTTAGATACTTAAACAGCCAACATACTGTAAAAAGTGTGTTTTGGCTGTTTCTCTTCAGTGTGTAACATGATATGTGCTGCTGTATGAATGGAATACTAGCTTAATAGTATAATGAGTACGTTCTGCATGCTATTTTTTTTTTTACAGTAAAATAATATGAGAGATGGTAGCAGAATCGATAATGCAGTAATTTAAGGAAATAACAGAACGGTGGAATGAATATGCTTATTCCCTTCTGTAATTTAAAATTGTATCTGAAACATTATGCAATACATTTTTCAAAATAAATGAGGTTATATGCATTTCAATTTTTAATTTTAATCTAATTTTGTGAATTGACAGTTTTATTCCTATCTCTATTCTGAAGGTTTTACTGAGGGGTTTGTTCATACATCATTCTGCTACTTTTATTATTGCACTTCATCTATTTGCATCTTTAGGTTTCAGCTACAGTGCATATCTTTATAGTCGGTTTCTCAAAGTGAGTTTTATCTCCACTTCAGTAACACTTACATACACTGAAACTTACAGTTTTATTCCAATTTATATTCTGAAAGTTTTTACTGAGGGGTTTGTTCATACATCATTCTGCTACTTTTATTATTGCACTTCATCTATTTGCATCTTTAGGTTTCAGCTACAGTGCATATCTTTATAGTCGGTTTCTCAAAGTGAGTTTTATCTCCACTTCAGTAACACTTACATGCACCAAAATTTGCAGTTTTATTCCTATCTATATTCTGAAAAACGTTTTTACTGAGGGATTTGGTCATACATTATTAACCTGATTTTATAATTGCACTTTACCTGTTTCGGTTACAGTGCATATCTTTAAAGTCGGTTTCTCAAAATTAGCTTTCATGTCCACTTCAGTAACACTTACATACACAAAAACTTACAGTTTTATTCCTAAATATATTCTGAAGGTTTTTACTAAGGGTTTGTTCGCATATCATTTACAAGCTTTTTTGTATCATTTTATTCCAAAAAAATATGGTTAAAATTTTTATTTTTCTAAATGTCGACAGTATTTTCTCATTTATAGAGTAATAAAAGGAGATATCTAAAATCCCCTCAGTAAAAAACATTAACTCTAATTTGTCAACAAAACGAAACAAGAATTTTTAATCTGGCTTTATCTAATGTTCATGTGGAAATTACAGTAGAAGATGTACTGTATGTCAACGTGCTTGCTGCCCCAAAGAAAACAGCAACAAATCCAGTGCTCAGATCTCTGGTCTGGAAATGTATGCAAATTAGTGCATATTTAATCATATAATGCCTTTACTGAGGGAATTTGCATATTTTGGTATATTTGTTATATTTTTGTAATGCAAAATTATTTTCTTAATGTACTGTGATATTTACAGTTTTAGTTAAAATTTTACCCTATTCACCTGTAGTGCCTTACATTAAAGTCACAAATAATGGATATTTACAATATAATCATTATAAATGATGAGCTGAATGACCTTTTATATGAATGGAAATGCAAATGCTTTATTATAAACCTTCCTAGTGCACTGTATATACTGCAAGAACAAGTGGTATGATGGTATGCTATTTTGATCAAAGTGTCTACCAACAGTACATTTACATTTAAGTCATTTGCACACTTATTATTGTAAGCAATTTATCATAGGAGCCAACAATTTCCGCAGTGCACAATACCGAGCAGTGACAGTAGCAGTTATGGCGCACTAAAAAGGGGTGTGCCATCCAGGAATAAGTATAACCTGATAATGTGCGACTGTGCTGTGGAGTCAGAAGTCTCTTGTGTAATTTGAGGTCAGATCTGTCCTGAAGTGTTGAGGTGGCAGTTTTCTGCAGGCAGATAATGTCACTGTCTGGACGTGGTCTGACCAATTATAAAATCACAGAGCAGCACAATCCATTCTCCCAGTACACAATGGTTTCATCTTCATCCTCCGTATACAGTATTTCTGCTGTGCTGTACACTTCCAGATTAATCTACTGTGACCTTTATGAGCATGGAAACCAATCAGAGCACCTTAGCAAATGCACAGCAACGCCCTTAGCACTTTGGTTGCTACTTTTACAAAGGCAAACACTACTTTGATAATTTAATTGATATTTTACTGTCTGATTTTTACTTTCTGATTATATTATACTTACTGATTTCAGTCCACCAGAAATAGTTAAACTATTAAAGCATTTGTAATAGTGTATAATAATTTTAATAATGTATGCATTATTTTAATGATGAATGCATGTTTTATGTGTTATTCTTTTAATATTGTATGCATGCAATATACATTATTTAAATAATGTATGCATGCAATATTTAATATGCAATATTTTACTCTATGAATGCAATATGCATGATTGTTTTGATATTGCATCCATGCAATATGCATTATTTCAATGGTGTATGTATGCAGTGTGTTATTATTTTAATGATATATGCAAGCAATATGCATTAATATTTAATTGATGTTTTTATGCAATTTGCATTATTATTTGAATGTTGTTTGCATGCAGTATGCAATATTATATGAATGTTGTATACATGTAATATACATTATTATTTTAAGGATGTTTGCATGCAATATGCATTATTATTTTTTTATGAATGTTGTATTCAATTATTATTAATTATTACATTATGTATGTTTTTCTCTCTCTCAGATGATATTATTTTCCTCCTGCTGCATTTGCGGGTTAATCGGTGGAATCCTGAACTTCCAGTTTGTCCGTGCACTGGTCAAGCGTCCAGATGGCATGCACTCTCTTCATTTGGCCATCATGTCTCTAGCATGTCTGGGCATCAGCAGCTGCACGCTTTCCACATGGCTGACCTGCAGACTGGCCAGCAGCGAACAGCAGCGAATGTTTCTGGAGAGAGAACATTCACTGCATCACTCGCAAGAAATGGCAGAGAAGGTATGCCAGGAGCTGGTATGTTTGTGCGGTCTGTGTGTGCCGGTGTATCTCATACCCTCACAGTCAACATTACATTAAAGCTGACTCAGTTTTCATACTTAAGAAATTTCCAGAACAGAAATATGAACATTGAATAAAGCCAGATTTAAACTTCTTGTTTTGTTTGTTGATTAGAGTTGAAGGTTAATGTAGATGAGTTTGTTTCTTCGTCAGATTTGGAGAAATGTAGCACTGCATCACTTGCTCATCAATGAATCCTCTGCAGTGAATGGGTGCCGTCAGAATGAGAGTCCAAACAGCTGATAAAAACATCACAATAATCCACACCACTCCAGTCCATCAGTTAACATCTTGTGGAGCCAAAAGCTGCATGTTTGTAAGAAACAAATCTATCATTAATATATTTTTAACATCAAACCTGTCCAAAATACGATTCTATAACCCATAATGTGTGGAAAAAGTCCATCTCCTGTTGTCTCTCACATCAAAATCCACCCACGTATTTGTTTAAAGCTGTTTTGGACTCTTTTGGCTTGTAAACGGTGCTTGATCTGTGCGGATTTCTCTCCTGATTCAGACCAGACCTGTTTTTCACTGGAGGATGGGTTATTACAGATTATGGACTTGTATTTTAGCAGGAAGCAATGGTTTGAAGTAAAAAAAAAATGTCTTCATGATGAATTTGTTTCTCACAAACATGCAGCTTTTAATAACTTTTAAGACATTAACTGATGGTCTGGAGTGGTGTGGATTATTGTGATGTTTTTATCAGCTGTTTGGACTCTCATTCTGACGGCACCCATTCACTGCAGAGCATCCATTGGTGAGACACTGATGCAATGCTACATTTCTCCAAATCTGATGCAGAAACAAGCTCATCTCACTCATACAGTAGCTAAAAAATGGAGGTTTTCTCTCTCCTGTCTGTTTGAATGTATCTCGTAGCGAAACGTCCTCACAAACTCGGCTGTGTGTTTGTCTGTTTGCAGGAGGTTTTGGATAGCACCAGCAATGGCATCTCTCAAATCTCCTACAACGGACGGAGCGCTTCGCCATGACATCTCGCTGCCCACTCGCTCTTAACAGCACAGTTCTTCCACCTGATTGGCTGAGTCAGGCTGACAGTTCTTCACTCTGATTGGCTGAGTCGAGCTGACAGTAGAAGCACAGACGGCGTTCACAGGGCGTCCTGTAGACAGAGCGTCAGATAACAGTATTGAACAGACAGACAGCCAATCAGTGTCCAGTTACCTGATGACCTCAGGAGAGGTCAGAGCTGATGACCTTGACGACCAGCGTACAGAAAACTGATATACGAGTACAAAAAAGCATGCAAACGATCTTCTCTCTCTTTCTGTATCTCTTTCTCTCTCCCTGTATCTAGATAAAGGGAATGTTGAATCTGAAATTGTAATCCTGATATTGTATGGTATACTGAATGCTTTTACCCTGATCATATAAATGCACACTGTAAAATGCCTGTAAAGATATTTATTAATTGACAGTATTTTTATATAGAGGCTTCATATGAAAATTAAATAAAGATGTCAAATGTAATTTGTGGCATTATGACTGATGATTAAGCCATTAACACACAGTAACACTTTTAATTCACACACAAAAGAGTTTTGTTTTAATATAGCCTACATCTTTAACATACATACTAGACTAACTCTACAGTTTTTTTCAGAAGTGTTTCATTATTTAATTTCAGTCAGTGTCCCCTTCATCCATTTTTTCATTTATTCCATTAATAAATAAAAAAAAATCTTGTTTAATTTAATATTTAAGTCCTTTCTTAGTTTTCTTTTTAATTTTTCTTTTTGATTATTTCTCATTAATTGTAAATTATATTTAATTTGAATTATTCTTTATTTTTTCTTTTAAATGATCCCTTACTATTAATCATGTAAATAATGTAGCTGCTTATATCAAAACCATCTGAAATAACTCAAGCAAAATCACGTTTTATTTATTTATTAAATTAGTTTTTTATACGGAAGTTCTAAGCGGCCATGCATTATAATTTTTTTTTTTCTTTTTGTTTTCTCGTTATAACGACTTAATTTTCTCGTTATCTCTACATAACGAAGTTCGTTTTCTCGTTATAACGACTTTATTTTCTCGTTATCTTGACATAACGAAGTTCGTTTTCTCGTTATAACGACTTAATTTTCTCTAATAATTTAAAAAACTGCGCCAGCAGGTGGCACTATAGACCTGAATATAACTGAGGGGGTGTTGTATACTATCCACTTTACTGTACGCGGACCTTCCTCGTGATCGCTATGATTTGTGCAGTCTTGTTTATTACTGACATTTAATTAATTCATAAATGTTAAATGCTTGAATCAATATGTTTATTTTGTGTATTTTGTTTGTTTTAGTTGATTGAGTTTCACCAACGCATTCTTTTTCATCAATAACTGCTTATCAAAACCAAGGTTGACATCACTGTATTCTGTTTGCACCAATATATATTATATTTGTGCTTCTTTTAGGCTCATGATTAATTTAAATTTAATTTTAATTTAATGATTAGGTAGTTAATAAGCGGAGATGTTCTGTTTATCTACAGTAGGATGGGATTTAACGATGTAGGCTGATGTGCTTCTTTTCCTTATTACTAATCTTTATTGTTAACCATATTGATGAGAAATGTGATGTATATGTAAAATCCATAGGCTAATTTAATTCAGTTTTGTTCTGTAATGTTGTAATGGTTTTTTTCTACACACACACATTTCCTACACGTACACATGAACGCTCTTTTTCAAACAGAAGCTTATAACACACATGATATCTGCCACATAATGACTACTACAAATTACAAATTATATATAATTTTATTTCATATAAAGGGAAAATTAAAAGTGAGTTTAATCCAAGCAGCTCTAATGGCGCGGTGTTGCCATTTAAACATGTTAATTAACAAAAACAAAACGTTCGTTTTACTGTCTCTGAAAAAAATCAACAGTGATTGATCAGCCTTTATTTATACAGTATTGTAGACGTTATTATTACCTAGGCGAAGCAAAATTTGCTGAAATATAGGCTACAGTAAGAGCGCCTGCATGGCTGTCCATCAGATGCCTGTCAAAGTTGAGTTCGTTACTATAGCAACAGTAAAACTTTCATGTCGTTATAACGAGAAAACAAACTTTCGTTATGTCGAGATAACGAGAAAATTAAGTCGTTATAACGAGGGGGGAAAAACGAACTTCGTTATGTCGAGATAACGAGAAAATTAAGTCGTTTACCGCACGAGAAAACGAACTTCGTTATGTCGAGATAACGAGAAAATTAAGTCGTTATAACGAGAAAACAAAAAGGAAAAAAATTATAATGGATGGCCGCTTAGAACTTCCGTATTTTTATAATATATATTGAATAATATTTTTACATTTTAGTTAATTATAATTATAATTAGTTTATTTTACTTTTGAATAGCCTCCTACTATCTACAAAAACAACAGAAAAAATCAAAACAAAATCACAAGAGACTAATTTTATTTTGTTTTATTTTTCTGATTATTTATAATTTATATTTAATTATTTTTGTTTTAGTTAATTATAATTATAATTAGTTTATTTTACTTTTGAATAGCCTCCTACTATCTACAAAAATGACAGAAAAAAAACAAAACAAAATCACAAGAGACTAATTTTATTTTGTATTATTTTTCTGGTTAATTACTTATAATTTATATTTAATTATTTTTATTTTAGTTAATTGTAATTAACTATTATTAATAATAATATTAACTATATTATTAATATTATTATTGTTATAATTATTAATTATTAACTTTTGAATATTTCCTTACTATTTATCAAAACTACATAAAAATATTGTTAAAATGTGTATTTTATTTATTTTTTAAATTAGTTATTTATAATTTATATTTAATATTTTTGTTTTAGCTAATTATAATTAATACAGTTTTTTTATTTAATTTTTAAAAATTTTAAATATTCCCTTACTATTCACAAAAAAAAAAAAAAAAACGAAGGTAAATAAAAAATATCAAGAGATTTTTTTTTTTTTGTTATATTTTATTTTAGAATTATTTAGATTTTTTTTATTTTTAATTATAATTGTTATTTTAATTTTAGTTAAATATAATTATAATTAAGAAAGTTAATTATTTCTAACTTTTAAATAGGTCCTTACTATTAACCAAAACAACATAAATAAGTATTATATTAAAATGCTTTTATTTTATTTTATTTTATTTTATTTTATTTTATTTTATTTTTCTAAGTGTAGTTCTCCTCCTCTCCGCTAGTGGTCGCGCGTCACTCCGCCCTTTCCGCATGCGAACACGCGAGCGAACGCACCACGTGCTCCTCCACATGTACGGCATGGCGAACTGGACTCAGGAGGACGGAGCACCGAAACCCGTCACAAACCCCGCGGATGTCTCGACGATAGCGCAGATATCCAGTGGAAATGTCTCCGCGCCGGTTCCGTGTCTCATCCCGTCGTTCGCGGACGCGGTGAAGCTGCTGAGCGCGCGGTACTCGTGCCTCGTGCTGGACTCGCGCCGCAAACACGTCGCGCTGCCGCCGCTGTACCTGCGGAAGAAACGCACCGGTATACAGGAGGAGCTGAACGCCGAGCTGCTCAAATACTCCAGCAGGTAACACCACAGGCTGCAGCGGTAAATAATGCTAACGCCGCGGTATTTATAACTCTATGATACTCGTGTGGAAGTACTTTGTAAACTTGTCATTGTGCGTCACTGCTGCTGTTTGATATAGAAGTACAGTTATACCATGGTACTCTTCACACAGATAATACGTACCCTTAAGGAACTAATATGTACCTAATAGGGTTAAAAGATGTACAAGTATGTCCTTGTAAGTATGTCCAGTGACAAGGTGTTGCATCCCAAAAGGTACAATTTTGTCCCCCTTTTTTCTGTTTTTAAGGTTGTCATACTTTTCCTGCTGGTTACAGTCAGTTGTACAGTAGTACAGTCAACCTCCAAAGACAGAGTGAATCTAAGTGCACTAGTTTGATTACGACTTGCATGCAGTTTGTGTAGAAATGAGCAGTTTATAACAGGCAGATTACAAAACTACTCAATAATTATTAATATTTTCTGCAAAACGTGATGGAAAGTTTTCATTGATGTTTGTGAGCTCAATTAGGTAATATAATAGTCATTTTTGGCTCTAGAAAGAAAGATTTTGCTAAATATAAATAAATTCAACTATTATTTTCTCTTGTGGACTATATGTAAACATCTTTTACGTGAAATATCTTCACATATTCAGGTTTCAGATATTATAACATGCATTTTGTATGATCCCTCTTATTTTGGTAAAATAATTAATATTTTGCAGATTCTGCAAGGTGTATGTAAACTTTGGACTTCATTACTAGCCTTTATATTTTTATTAACCCGATAATAATGTCTTTATTATATATTTTTTAATATAAATCTGTCATTAAGTTTTATTACACCCACTGTTTAAATGTTTGTTTCAACAACAAATGGGAGTAAAAACATAATTATATCATTAATAAGTGTATATATTTCATACTTAAATTGCCTTATGTTTAGTTTAGATGCTTGCATACAGCTTTAATTTATTAAAAAAAAAATTCAGATCAGCATAAGCTGTGTTATTTGGAAAATATGCATTTATTTTCAAATATGTTAGATTATTACTTTTTTATTTTTTTATAGTTCTCATGTATTTTAATCACATTTGTATTCACTAATTGGATGAATATTTTATAATTAAAAAAACAATCAAATTAGTGAATAAAAATGTGGTTTAAAATTTTTTGTATAATCTTAGAGTTCTCTTGACTGAAATTATGATAATCAGCTGTTGTACTCAGCTGAAACTTAAAAACGTCATTTATTAATAAAGATTACAACTAAGAAAACTCTAACAGCCATTCGCTCGTCTCTGTTGTTTTGCAGTCTGAAAGGTGTTCCTATGGCATATGACGACATTAAAGTCGTAGGACAGCATGGAGATATTCATGACGATCAAGGCTTCATTCACTTCAACATCGAGGCGTCTTTCGTAGTCTTCAAACCAAAGAAAGGATCGAAGCTCGTGGTATGTCTTACGAGATCTCCATGAGCTAGAGATCATGTTCTGTGCATGATTATGAGTTAATCGGCTGATGGTTTTTAAAGGGTTAGTTCACCCAAAAATGAAAATCAACCTGTGTTTAACTCACCCTCAAAGCATCCTAGGTGTATATGACTTTCTTCTTTCAGACGAATCCAATTGGAGGTATATTAAAGATTATGCTCTTCCAAGAGTCAGGATGGGAGTAGGTGGGTCTTTCTGTTCAACGGTCCAAAAGAAGTCAAATTAAGTGCGTGCATCCATAATAAAAAGTGCCTCACTCGGCTCCGGGGCGTGAATAAAGGCCTCCTGTAGCGAACCCATGTGTTTTTGTAAGAAAAATATCCATATTTAAAATGTTATAAATATGGATGCACGCACTTTATTTGACGTCTTTTGGACTGTTGCACAAAAACAAGAAGAGCAAAGTTAATTTTTAGTATAACTCCGATCGGATTCGTCTGAGAGAAGACAGTCACATACACCTATGATGCTTTGAGGGTGAGTAAAACATGGGCTAATTGAAATTTTTGGGGGAAGTAACCCTTTAATGTTGTGTGTGTGTCGCTCAGGGTGTGATTAATAAGATGGGAGTGGGTCACGTGGGCTGTCTGGTTCACGGCTGCTTTAACGCGTCGGTGGTGAAGCCCAGTCTGCTGAGCTCAGAGCAGTGGAGGGACTCTGGACTGAGTGTCGGACAAAACCTGGAGTTTGAGGTCTTCCAGCTGGACGCCGATGCTGCAGGTGTTCTGCTGATCCGAGGACGGCTGGAGAAGTCCAGGTACAATGAACGCATTTTTTTAGCTGGAAACAGCTCTATTAAATGAGTAGTTTAGGTATAAATGAACATTTGCTGTGAATGTAGTCATCCTCAGGTCATCCCAGATGTACAGTCGTGGCCAAAAGTTTTGAGAATTACATAAATATTGGAAATTGGAAAAGTTGCTGCTTAAGTTTTTATAATAGCAATTTGCATATACTCCAGAATGTTATGAAGAGTGATCAGATGAATTGCATAGTCCTTCTTTGCCATGAAAATTAACTTAATCCCCAAAAAAAAACTTTCCACTGCATTTCATTGCTGTCATTAAAGGACCTTCTGAGATCATTTCAGTAATCATCTTGTTAACTCAGGTGAGAATGTTGACGAGCACAAGGCTGGAGATTATTATGTCAGGCTGATTGGGTTAGAATGGCAGACTTGACATGTTAAAAGGAGGGTGATGCTTGAAATCATTGTTCTTCCATTGTTAACCATGGTGACCTTCAAAGAAACGCGTGCAGCCATCATTGCGTTGCATAAAATGGCTTCACAGGCAAGGATATTGTGACTACTAAGATTGCACCTAAATCAACAATTTATAGGTTCATCAAGAACTTCAAGGAAAGAGGGTTCAATTCTTGTAAAGAAGGCTTCAGGGCGTCCAAGAAAGTCCAGCAAGCGCCAGGATCGTCTCCTAAAGAGGATTCAGCTGCGGGATCGGAGTGCCACCAGTGCAGAGCTTGCTCAGGAATGGCAGCAGGCAGGTGTGAGCGCATCTGCACGCACAGTGAGGCCAAGACTTTTGGAAGATGGTCTGGTGTCAAGAAGGGCAGCAAAGAAGCCACTTCCCTCCAAAAAAAACATCAGGGACGGATTGATCTTCTGCAGAAAGTATAGTGAATGGACTGCTGAGGACTGGGGCAAAGTCATATTCTCCGATGAAGCCCCTTTCCGATTGTTTGGGGCATCTGGAAAAAGGCTTGTCCGGAGAAGAAGAGGTGAGCGCTACCATCAGTCCTGTGTCATGCCAACAGTAAAGCATCCTGACACCATTCATGTGTGGGGTTGCTTCTCATCCAAGGGAGTGGGCTCACTCACAATTCTGCCCAAAAACACAGCCATGAATAAAGAATGGTACCAAAACACCCTCCAACAGCAACTTCTTCCAACAACCCAACAACAGTTTGGTGAAGAACAATGCCTTTTCCAGCACGATGGAGCACCGTGCCATAAGGCAAAAGTGATAACTAAGTGGCTCGGGGACCAGAATGTTGAAATTTTGGGTCCATGTCCTGGAAACTCCCCAGATCTTAATCCCAATGAGAACTTGTGGTCAATCCTCAAGAGGCGGGTGGACAAACAAAACCACACTAATTCTGACAAACTCCAAAAAGTTATTATGAAAGAATGGGTTGCTATCAGTCAGGATTTGGCCCAGAAGTTGATTGAGAGCATGCCCAGTCGAATTGCAGAGGTCCTGAAAAAGAAGGGCCAACACTGCAAATACTGACTCTTTGCATAAATGTCATGTAATTGTCAATAAAAGCCTTTGAAACGTATGAAGTGCTTGTAATTATATTTCAGTACATCACAGAAACAACTGAAACAAAGATCTAAAAGCAGTTTAGCAGCAAACTTTTTGAAAACTAATATTTATGTAATTCTCAAAACTTTTGACCATGACTGTAGATGAGTTTGTTTCTTCATCAGATTTGGAGAAATGTAGCATTGCATCAGTGTCTCAGCAATGGATCCTCTGCAGTGAATGGGTGCCGACAGAATGAGAGTCCAAACAGCTGATAAAAACATCACAATAATCCACAGCACTCCAGTCCATCAGTTAACATCTTAAGAAGAGAAAAGCTGCGTGTTCATCTCGTCTGAATCAGAAGAAATATCTGCACAGATAACAAGCAAAAGCAGCTCTTTTTTGATGTGAGAGACAACAGGAAATTGACTTTTTCACTAAAGGGAGTGTTATTATGGATTATGGACTCATATTTTAGCCAGAAGCAACAGTTTGAAATGTAAAAATCTTAATGATGGATTTGTTTGTTTACAAACACAAAGCTTTTCTCTTCAAAAGACTTTAACTGATGGACTGGAGTGATGAGGATTACTTTTTTTTTTATCATTTTGAAATCTTTTTTTTTTTAATTGTTTTTATTTTATTCCAGAATCAATAATAATTCATATTAAATAGTTTTATTTAAGTCCTTGATGATTATTAAGTAAATGATTATTAAATATACTTTTTTTTTTTTGGTTTCGGTTTCCTGGCAAAATTTTATTTCATTTTCTGTGTTTTTGTACAAAAATATATAATTTCTTATGCAATTTATTGTTTTCTTATTGGCAGGAACAGCTTAATGTAGCAATTTATTTTTTTTATTTAAAAATTTTTTTTTTAACTTTACTTTACTGATTTTTTTTTTTTTTTTTTTTTTTTTTTTTAATAAAGTCCAGGGTTTTGAAATGACCATTTTGTAGATTTCATTACTACATGATGCTCCTGAAATAAAACTGATGTTCATGTATCATGTACAACTTGTATGCAATGTTAGAAAAGCATGCAAAAATTACAATACATTGTAAAAATAAAATAAAAATGCAATACATCGATTTGACATCCAAGTTTCGTAATAGTATCGACTTGAGGAGATAAGTGTGTCGTTACTAATAATAATTTCTTGATTTTCAGAGTGCAAGAGCTTGTGGCTCAAACCGAACAAAAGGAATCAACTACAGAACCAGAATCCACAGAAGACACGATCAACAGCCCGAAACCCAAGAAGAAAAAGAAGAAAGACAAGAGTGAGAAAGAGTCTCTGAACGACAGCGGCCTGGAGGAAATGTCAGAAAACCACCAAACCGCCGACGACACAGCAGAGATAGACTCCAACGCAAACGGACATCACAAAGAGAAGAAGAAGAAGAAGAAGAAAGACAGAGGACAGGAGTCGGACGAGATCTTGCCCTCTGAGCTCTCGACGAGTGACTCCAGCAGATACATGAGCGATAAAACCAGCAGAAAGAGAGCGGCCGAGAGCCACGACGGCCTCCAGGACGCACCTGCTGCCAAAAAGAAGAAAAAGAGCAAGTGATTTCACTCTCAGACTCTTTCATTAACTATAAACGATGAGCCAAGTGTGACTGAGATACTTTGTGTGATTTATATTTACAGAATATAATAATAAATGTTATTTTTTCCTCTGGAGTATTTGCACATTTTTATTTTTCCACCTGAAGAGGGCAGCACTTTCCTTTGCTGTTACACACACAATCCTGAAACTTCCCAAATTCTCCTCTTGAAACTGTTGAAATTAAAATTAAAATCCCTCATTTAAACATTTTATGATAAAAATAAAGTAAGATAAAGGAATATGCTATTATCAAATGGTGGCAACAGCAATATGATAAGATATTGATAGATAAAATATTTTATTTAAGACTATTCATCATTGTTTATTGGTCAGAAATTAAACAGCTATGCTAATTACAGTCAGTCGCAACACTAATGGGAAAAGTATTTTGTAAGAGCTCTTACTTTTCCAGTCAATATAATGAGTTTTCTTCTTTCCCTTAATGATATAATTATAAAATGCGTATTTTAATTTTTTATTTTTTTTATTTTTTGCTGTATGTGAAAAATGTTTATCTTTTACCTTTAGTGCAGTTCTATTTTTGTGTCTTAATCTATTAATTTATTGATAAAGCAATAGATATTGACTTTTATCAATAATTCTCAGAATATGTAATTAAACTGATTGGTTTGAAACTTTTTATAATTAAAAACCTAATCAAGCAGTTAAAATGATTGTAGTACTCGCTATACAACCATCACAAACAATGTTATACCTGCTTTTGAAAATCACATTTTTGTACAATCATATATTGATATATGTTCTAGTTCCACAAATGTAGATTTGTTGAAGCTGCTGCAAGTTCTGTGGCATTTAAAATTGATATTTTTTTTAAATGTATCTCAATCCTTAAAGCAACTTAATAAAGCTTAAATCTATACAATACTTGCAATATATACAAATTAAAAAAAAATTTTGGTTATTTTTTAATTAAAAGTTTGCTTATATATATATATATATATATATATATAAAATTATTTGTAAATTATTTTATTTTCTATTTTATTAATTTATTTGTTTGTTCCAGTGTTATTTTCACAGTGATTATAAATTTTTTTTTTTTTTTATGATTTAAAACATTTTTAAAAAAAGCAAGAATATATATTGTTGTCATGTAACAAAAGAAGTAAACAGGAAATGACCTCACAAACATCTACAGACCCTCATTGCTGTATGTGTGAAGGTAAGCACATCTTTGAAAATGAACATACAGTATAATTCACTTTATGGCATGGAAACACTAGTTTAAGCTGTCAAATGTTAAAACAACTAGAAGACTTTGTTATAAACATTTGAAACTATATTAGAAAATAACCCTCAAGATGTGTAAACTCTGATATTTCCACGAATCAAGACATTTCCTGAAAGTGGTGCAAAGGTTTTTTCCAAACCACATGAAAACAAAGATTTCGTTTCATGCATATTTTTGGATGTTTGGTTTTCTCAGACATTCTTACACGTCACTGCACCTATGACCTGTTTTTATTCTCAGGTACGTCTGCTTGGGATGCCAGCGTCCCGCTCGATTCCTGGAACGTCCTGGACTGCTGGGAATCCATCCTGCAGTCCCAAACCTCAAGGTGTGTGTGGGAAAGCGCTCCTCCGGCGTGACTAACTGTGTTATAGGAAATATGTTTGCGCATCTTTACAGTAAATCACTGAGTGTTGCTGAAGGTTTCTGAGCTCTTCAGCCCGAGTGGCCCTCGAGTCCGGCAGCACAGCACACCAGGGGCCAGTTGGTAAAAAGTAATCTGATCGGATTTTGCCCATCACATCAGATCAAATCTTGAAAATGGGTTGTTCAAAGAAAAAAAAAAAAAAGATTCTGAACTCGGATTCGATCAAAAAATCCATTCTTGGTTTTGATCTGGATTAAATCCTCAGTTTGTGTTGTTCAAAATGTTTTAGTAATATTGGGGTATTTTTGATAAAAAAAAAATAAAAATAAAAAAAAATGGATTATTAGCAGAAGGGTGGATTTCAGGAACAAAAATGAAATAAAAATTTAAAATTGGTCCAAAAAATACAGCATTTTAACATGTAATATATCCCCAAATCCCCAAACAGCTGTCAATTTCAAACAAAAATATTACATTTAAAAAAAAATAAAAAATTAATCACTGATTGTAAACTACATTGGCACAATCATCAGAGATGGACCAGTCAGAAGTAGTTATTTGTATAAATGCAATGCAAAACATCTGCATTTTTTCCTCATCACCATGTAACTTTAGGGGCTCTGTAGAGCGCTAGTAATCCAGATTTGGAATTCTGAAGAAGTGTGTATCTGGATCAGGGTGATCCAATCCAATTTTGCTTCGAAAAACCAGCACAAAAGTAAAATGGATCACCTGATCCTGGATCACAAAACATGAGATTTCCAAATCCAGATCATTCTGATCCAGATGAAACCTTTTGAACTGCTGGTCCCAGGATGTGAGGGAAACATCTCAACCTGGACTCCTTTCAGGTTCAAGTCAGCTGGGATTATGTCCAGACTGATACATTCTGCTTTTCTTTTGCCCCTTTTGTTCGACTAGACAAAGCCAGTCTCTTTGACGGTCGAGGGGAGTTGGATCTCTCATCCTGAAGGATCCTGGGAGCCCCGTGGGAGGTTTTGGGTCGGATCGTGGCCAGACGGTCTCATAGTTCGAATTGTTCTCACTTAGTTTTTCCATCACTGGGAGTGCTGTGCTTCAGGTGGGGGTGAGAATCTGACATTTTGTCGGTTTTATTAGGCCTTCACCTCTGATAAGTGGCCCTCGCGCTCATGAGGTGAATTATGTCTTTTTGAGGTTATACGGGGTGTGAGACAAACCAAAGCTCTGATATTCAGGGTCTCTGAAAGGAAACGTCAACCAAAACCAATGTGCAGTGCTTCATGGCCAATTTCATCCAGACCTGTTTGTTTGTCCAACCAAATGGAAAATAGGGGGTCTGTCGTTTTTTTTCCGATTGCCATAGCAATCATCTGATACCAATCATGATCTTATCTCGACCTCCTAAGTTTTGTGGTTAATTAAACTATGTTGCAACTTTTACATTTACAAGAAAATAACTGTTACTTTTTTCAAATATGTAACACAAGTTACTTAGTTTTTTTCATTTATTGACTTACAGCTCCCCTGTCCCCATGTTGAGAGAAATTGGGAGTAATTAGTGGCTTATTAATTTCACTTTTGATGTGAAAGCGTTTTTAGAGTTGCCTCAAATATAACTTTAGGGTTTTTGTTATTAAAGTCAAATAAGCAAGACCAGCTTGTTTCTACTTTAAAATATAATGTTTAATTCAATAATTTCCTTGTAATTATTTGTAAAATTCACTATTAATTTAACCATATTAAGCATACTTGGCAATAAAGCTTTTTCTGATTCTGATTTCTGAGTGGAAATAGTTTTTTATAATTTAAAAAAAAAAAAAAAAAATTAGTGTAACTTTTATGGTTAATAAAAATGTGATAATGTTGTTGAAACATTTTATTTAATATATAGCAATTAGGCCAATCCTTTAAATATCTTTTACAGAGAAGGGGATCCCATAATGCATTCTGATGAAAAAAGTGAAAATATCCATCTAATCTGTTGGAGGAAGTGGGATGAATGCTTTTATATACATACACACACACACATACATATATATATATATACATATATATATATATATATATATATATATATATATATATATATATATATATATATAAACCCAAAAGTAACAATAAAAGCAGTTCTGTCTTATTACAAACAGGCATTTAAAATACAGTATTTGCGTGTAGCTACTGTGCACTGTTACTGTGTACTGTTAGAGTATCATGTTATTATCTTAACGCCGAACTCTCTTGAAATAGTTTCTTGAGCACTTAATGTTAGGAGTGCTATTTGTATGACACATAAGTTGTTGCCTATCTAGGGTGTTCCAAACCAGTCACTTATTAGGGTTTCACTTCAGTTAGAATGTTGCCTTCTATAGAAATAAGGCTCCCTAAGTATACAGCAGACAGCAAGGCAGCTCAGTAGTTTTTGGAACGGAGCCATAAACTGTGTTTATTTTTACAACGATTGCTTTCGCGCCATAAATAAACCCACAGACTCTTTCTGAGGCGCTGCCAAAACGTGCATGCTATTCTTCTTTTTTGCTCTCACTTTATATCGTCTCCAGTTTTTAATTTCCTGGCAGATATCCGTATTTCCTGCCTCTCAGCTTTGTTAATTAATTGACGTAACAAGACCGTGCCATTATAAATCTGTGCTCTGTATAGCAGATAATGACCCAGAATAACCCGTTCCGCCTGCCAGATCAGACTCACGGCGGGTTTTACCCACAGTTCAGGCTCTCTAGGTCTTTGGTACCTGTCGGGAACGGCTGACTCATCGCAGTTAGACTAAACTGTGTTCCCAAACGCCTGGCCTGAGGTTTCAGCCTTTAACTAGCCAAATTCCCATTGGATAACACTCATCTGTCATGTGTCTCCATGGAGATGTCACTGTTTTGGATGGGGCTCGTGTTTAACGGCACTTGAGTGTGGTTTTTAATTCAAAGACATACTAACAAAAACATTCACCCACTTCGTTTATCCCAAGCTTGGAGGTCGTCCATTAGTCTCTGGTGTTGGTTTATAGAAGGCGTCCTCAGAAAGGAAGTGTATGGCAAGCCGTTTCAACATTTAATTTATAAAATGTAAACCTAAAATCTATATATATATATGCTACTAGTACATACATATTTATTTTTGGCTGCCGAATAATACTGACTAGATCTTATATATGAATGCCGCGATAGGTGTCGTATTCCTATAGGTAGATGTGATCATTTGAGAATCAGCAGATGCAAGCTTGACTCACGTGACCTGCCAGAACTAACGCTAATGCTTAATTAGTACTCATTCATTAGATATATTCATTAGGCACTAGTACATATTAAATATATATACTAGTATTTATTTATTAGACAATAGTACTTATTTCAATAGTGACTAGTAACTAGTTTCTTGTTACTAGTAATGCATACCAATTTTTGCTTTTGAATTCTATGGAGATCGATATATTATAAATTAGTCATTTCTGATTATTATTCCTATTGTGACAAGTACCTATTTTTATATATTAGTAGTCCTTGGGTCCTGGTACTTATTTTTAGATACTAGTACCTATTATTAGATAATTAATCATTAGATACTTGTTCCTATTACATATATACTAGTATTTGTTACATACTAGTAATTATTGATTAGTTACTAGTACTTATTTATTAGATACTAGTAAACATTGCATACTAGTACTTATTCCAAATGTTACTAGTACGTTTTTGTTTTTTGTTTTTTTACTAGTATACTTTTCAGTTGAACTGAGTGGCCATTCTAACTGGTCCTAACATAAGACAAGTCAAAAATATGTTGTGACTAGTATAATAAGATTTGTTAGTAACAATTACGATTGAGATACTAGTGTGTAATAATTAAGTACTAGTACGTAATGAACAATTAAATATGTAGTAGTATCTAATGAAAAGTAATAGTATTTAATAAACACATACTACCATCTAATGAATTCTTACTAATAAAATTTAAAAAGATACTAGTCAGTATTGGCGTACATTTGAATCCTAACCCTAAGGTTGTAGGTTCGAGTCTCGGGCTGGCAATACCACGACTGAGGTGCCCTTGAGCAAGGCACCGAACCCCCAACTGCTCCCCGGGCGCCGCAGCATCAATGGCTGCCCACTGCTCCGGGGGTGTGTTCACAGTGTGTGTGTGTTCACTGCTGTGTGTGTGCACTTTGGATGGGTTAAATACAGAGCACAAATTCTGAGTATGGGTCACTATACTTGGCTGTATGTCACGTCACTTTTACCTCTGGGCGCCTTTAGCCCTGTTGTACCCTACTAGTAGCACGAAAATAGATACTTGGACATTTTAAGATTAAATGTTAAAATGGCTTGCCACAGTAAGTGACCTCATCCTTCAGAGTGATACACATCTTTAGAATCCTCTTGATTGTTGATTTGTGGCATAAGCGGCTGATTGGTTGTTTGTTACCAATGAACCACAGTCATTAGAATTCCCCCTGCTCCACCCTAAATAGTACGGGAATTTTCCTGACTCTTATTAACATTAACATTTTGAGTGTGTGAATAAATCAAAAGTCTAAGTGATTAATATTTTCCATTCTCGCTGCTTCTGTTTTAACATAACGTTGCCAGATTAGGCCATTTGAGCTGTTTGTTGTCAAATGTTGTAGAGCTTTGGATGATTATTGTTGAGCAGTGATATTGCATTATTTTGGCCTTCAGCAGGCACACATTTTGCAAGACAAAAAAACCCTGTTTTTGACCAGTATTACCTGGATGTATAATTGTTTATTGTGATTATTATCAAAAATGAAAATATAACCATGTATGCTGTTGGCAATGTTTTATAAAAGCACAAAGGCACATGAGGATGTGCCTTAATCAGGGTTATTTTAGTATAATTGAGATTCTACTCATTTTTTGATTATTGATTAACATTTGTTTATTATTATTAATGTTGAAAACAAATGCGCTGCTTCATATTTTTGTGGAAACTGTGATAGATTTTTTATTTTTATTTTCAGGATTCTTAGCTAAAGAGAAAATTCAAAAGAACAGTATTTACAGTTATTTAAAATATAACTATTTTGTAACATTATAAATGTCTTTTCTGTCACTGTCAATTTAATGCATCCTTGCCGAATAAAAGTGTTGGGTGTGTGGTGTGTGTGTGTGTGTGTGTGTGTGTGTGTGTACATATTCATACATTACAAACACAGATATATACACACAACAGTTCTGTCTGGTCCTCCAATCTGACTGGCTAATAAGAGTGTGATATTGTAGTGATAACAGAACTCAAATCATTTCACTGTATTTATTCACTCAATAATTTTCATAGTTACTTGGCAACTGTAACAATGGACTAATGGGCCCAAATATTACGTTGATCATTTTTTTATTCTTAATTTTATTCTAATAATAATAATAATTACTATTATTATTGTTAATTGTACATAATTAGTGCACCTTTTTCTATATTATGTTGCTGACACTTTAAAAAAAATAAATAATAATATGCTTTTTTTTGCTTTAAAGTGCTTTTTTCCACACGGTGGTTTACCACAGCACCTCTTAATCATGGTAAAATTACTGTAACGGACAGTTTCACATAATTTATCTGTATAATTCTAACTTTCAAATGAATCTCTGCTCAGTGTTTGATGTTCTTGAGTTTTATGGCTGGTGGATCTCAGAGACAGGCTGCTGCCAGCACGAGTGACATAAAACAGATGAGACGCCTGCAGCTGAGATTTATGTGCATCTGCAGAGGAGAGAGATGAGCTGAGATGGGAGAAGAGGATTTGGACCGCCGTGCTGCTGCTGGCGTCCCGGATAAAGCCCACGGATGGGCTCTAGAGAAGCGATATTCGTTGGTATTCGACCCCTGTTGCGGGGATGAATGCACTAATTGGCTCTGGCTCTCCCCACGTATCCTGTGTCAAACTTTCCAGGCGGACAGGCTTTGAACCACACACATGAAAGCAGCAGGGATTTATGGGAAATGGTCGTCGGTTGTGACGTGTGGGTCCAGACGCGCTGACACACCTCACGGGCCCCCGGACCCACTGCCGGCCGCCTCCCGTGCTAATTAGTGATTTGTAAGCAGTTCTGCTCTGGCTTTCCAAGCTCCCAGCACTGGAAAATCGTAAAAGAAAAAGACAGAAGAAAAAAACACTTAAGCGTTCTAACAGCCCGACCCGCTCGCCCAACACGGACCCGTATCTTGGCTTAAATAGTGGGATTGAATCATATCAAAGGGGTCACTGACATCCATGAAATCTTTTTATGGCTTTTTCAAAGGCATTTCTGGGAAATTTATTTGCCTTTTGGCACCTCTGCTTTTTTACTTACATACTTTGACACTTAGATTTCCCCAAAGAAAGAGTCCAAGATGCTTTGTTTACCAAACATTTAATTTGGGTATTATTTCAAAACTGCTGAGTGGCTTTTAATGTGTTTGGCTTTTAATAATGCCCACTTTGAGAATTATTTGCCATTAGAATGGATGCGAATATTATAGTTATTGTTCTTGATGTGAACAAGCCTTATTTGGGTAGTATATCAAAACTGCTGTTTGGGTTTTTAATGTGTTTTGTAGGATTATGCATTATTTAACAGATAATGTTAAATGCATAGTCCAGCATCACCTTGCCTACTTTCTACGTTTGTGCTTTTTAAAAAGCGTTAACCCTAAAGGCTCGTTCACATCAAGAACGATAACTATAGCATTCACTCCAACGTTCTATTCATGGTTGGGTTAACTTGAAGAGCAGTGAATGGAAGAGTACCACAGATATATTTTTTGCCTTCCCATTTGCTCAAATAGCAAAAGAAAAACTCCACGATAGTGTTTTCATGACTTTCAATAAAAGGAAAAAAATTGAGAGAGACTGATAACTGCAGTCAGAAGAGAGAACAATGTCAAATTTACCATCCCTCGAATAGACGCTGCATTAGAAACACCCGCGCATTAGTGTAAAAGGGGTCATATGATGCGATTTCAAATTTTCCTTTCTCTTTGGAGTGTTACAAGCTCTTGGTGAATAAAGAAGATCTTTAAAGTTGCAAAGACTAAAGTTTCAAATCCAAAGAGATATTCTTTATAAAAGTTGAGACTCGTCCACGCCCCTGAAATGGCTCATTCTAACATGCGCCCACAACGCTACATCAGTATGTGGGAAGATTTGCATAACATCGTCCAGATGTTCATGCAAAGAAAGAAGGCGTACCTTTTATTCTCGTGGTAGTATTGTTGCCGCTACCATGTCGTATAAACACTGTGTGTTTCACTGTGAAAGCAAAACTACTTTGTTTTGCCTTCCAAAAGAGGACAATATCCACTTCGTCATGCCTGGGGCTGATCCGTGCTGATCGCTGAGGAAATACATCAACTTTGCACCAGTCCAGCCCGGGGTCGTCACATGTGGTTGCCGCAAGCAGTCCTTCGTAGAATCCGCCTGCCGCACTGTTCTCAAGCCGCCTTCCTCTGCTCACTCAAGCCGGCCGCGCCTCACTCTAGGCCTCCGGTCTCTGCTCACTCAAGGCCGCGGTGTGTGACATTGTTTCGTGGAGAAAGCGAAACTACTTTGTTTTTGCCTTCCAAAAGAAGACACGACATGTTTATATCACGTTTACAATGGGTTTTATGTTTATGTCTTGTTGCTCCGGCCGGACAAGGCTTCACAATATGTTAAGAGACGCAACATTTCCGTCACACGCTTGAGGCATTCGGCCAATCACAACCCACTGGATAGCTGGCCAATCACAGCACACCTCACTTTTCAGAACGGTGAGCTTTGTAAAAATTTACGTGTTTCAGAAGGTGGGGCATAGAGGAGAAACAATAATGTACAATAATGTTTTTTAAAACCTTAAACCGCATAAATACATTTCATTACACCAAATACACAAAATAACCTTTAACCGTTTTTTTTTTTTTTTTGGTGCAAAGGTGATTGTTAAAAAAATTGTTATAAATGTACATACATTTAAAAAAAAATACAAAAATGAAACATTTTATGATGCTGATGACCGTTAAAATATATTTTTTTAAACAGCCTTTTAATGCAGTACCTAGAATTTTATAAACCATAAAATTTTATAAACCATAAAATTCTCCAAAATTGTTTGTAAGCTTACAACTTTACCCGTTAGCGATTGGCTCTTTCATTCAGAAGGCGGGACTTCATGCAATTGAGTGGCCATATTGAGTGTGACATTTTTCCCAAATGGCAACCTCCCTGTCTCTTTTTTTGAAACCATCACGGAAGTGACTAAAACTGCAATTCATCAACTGGCCACTAGAGGCTCCAAATGGGAGTCAGTCCCATAGACCTCCCATGTTAAAATGCCAAACTTTACAGCAGAAAAAATATGTTTACAGCCTGGTACAAAAGGTGGTTTTGGTCTATATAGGTAATTTTGCCCTTCATAAAAACTGTGAGGGGGTGTTTTTTTTTTAGTAACTTGTCCGTTTAAATTATATTGTGCCTTAAAGTTCTGCAAAATTAAGGGCCACTTGAGTGACAGGTGGATTGCCGCTCTGCTCCACAAAAGGCAAAAGACTCGCTAGAGTGTGAAACTTAGAAAAATTACTTTATATATTTTTATTTGAGATCAACACCCCCTAGTGGTGAACCATCAGAGTTTCGAAACGTTTTGTTTGCTAAATGATACTCGTTCCGAAACACTGATTCGAAACAAAAGATTCGTAAATGTTTCGAAGCTTCGTGTAGCAGTGTTTCAAACACACCCATCACTAATTCACACCGAGATTGAAAACTATGAGAGGATAACGAAACTATATTAGCATCCACACATTAATAGATGTTCTGACCAGTATTGCACAGGCCAGTATTTTCCCTCTTATTTTCTTCAGAAACATTCACTGTCAGCACTTCTCACTGTAGAAGCTCACTGTAAGTCACTGAGATCTTACATTGAAATACTGAGTATTTTAACTCTGAAATCTCTACTAAAAGGGAACGTGTGTGTTGACAGGAGTTCCAGTGTTGCCAAAGTTGCTAAGCTAACAATAAATGTAATTTTCTACCTATTAGATTGTATTTTATTAACATCTACACCTACCCCAACCCTAAACCTACCCCTTACAATAATGCAAAAGCAGTAATTGTTGTTGCACAGTGTGACACAAATTATGCTATATTGATGTGCACATGCCCAGAAGCTGTGGCTGTATTCCTTCTAGCCAACTCAGTTTCAGGGAAAGTTGCTAAGGGAAGGTCGATGCCTTTTTATTGTTTGAGTCACTTTTCAAACGTTGTTAAAAGTTGCAAATTAAATTTTTAAAATAGTTAAATTTATTGTTAGGTGCTTTTGGAAGAAACATTTACTAGGGTACTCTGAAGTGTTGCTAAATTTAGAAACAAAATTGTTAAGTTGGCAACACTGGGCAGTTCACAAGAGGGCGTAAATGTGCTGTAGCGCACACACGTGAACGGTCTCAGAGAGAAAACTGCTCAAACTACATTTGTGTCCACTAACAAGAGTCTTTAAGACTTCCAGAGACAATACCCAGAGCACATTATTTTATTATTTCTGTTCTAGTTACCAAGACAAACATTTAATTGGCAGCACATTTAAAAAATACTGTGCAATGATTTAGGAAAAAAAAAAAAAATTAACACTGATATTTTTGATATAGGCCCATTTATTGGACTATATTTATTAGACTATTTATCTTATTCTATTTATGTAGTTTTAATTTTATTTTATTTTTACACTTTTGCATGTTAAAACTGGCATGTCACTTTTTCAAGAAAGTCTGGATTATACTGCATGAGTCAACTGAGCTATACTATTTATTTTGTTATATTTATGTTGTTTATTTTATTTTCAATTATGAGTTTTATAAATTGGTCTATTGTGTTTATTTTTTTTTTTTTATTATTAAATGATATAATATTTACTATTTATTTTATTATATTTTATTCTTTATTTTATGTATTTTTATTATTTATTATAATGCCACTTTTTAAGAAGTCTGTTTCTGTTATTACTCAATATTTAATATTTACTATTTATTTTATTTTATTTTTATAATAAAATAAATAGATTTTTATTATGTAATTTGTATTTCATTTATTTATTTTATTGTTTACATTTCTGCATATTGAAACTAGCATGCTACTTTTCCAAGAAGAATTGATTTATACAGAATGAGTCAATTGGATTATATTTATTGGACTACTTACTGTTTATATTGCTGTATTTATGTTGCTTAATTTATTTCATTTGCACTTCTGTGTATTGAAACTGGCATGTCATATTTCCAAGAAGAATTTACAACATACTGCATGAGTCATTTGTATTTATTGGAGTATTTCCTATTTGCTAATTTTATTTCATGTAGTTATTTGCCTCTGTTCACTGTTTTTTACAGTGTACATAAAAAAAGAGCAGCATGAAGATTCTTTAAAAATGTATCATTGTGTGTCTCATGTGGATTTGGAACCACATGAGGGGAAATAATTCCCAGTGCTCATTGCTTTTGCTTATCTTTATTATCTCATCGCTGCTGTTATATTCTCACATTTACTGTGGTTGTGTTTGGTTTCCATGACACACTGCCCAGCACTTGTCTCCTGGGGTTTCTGCCGCAGTGACACAGGGCATTACCTGCCATCAGCCCACCCGGGTGTGTGTGTGTGTGTCATCTCACACACGTCCCGCTGGTGTGAAAACCACTGTGTGTCATTTCAAAATAATCCTGCATATAACCTTACAGCAATATCATCCTGTGCCTTACCTACCACAGTCGCTCTTGAGTGATGACACAAATAAACAGCCCCTCCTGCTGCTGGAGAGAGCTGTGACTGGGCTGTGTTTTGTTTTAAAGTGCTTTTTTTGGTATAACATTTGTTGACATTTCCCTCCTTTTCCAATGTAGTTTTAATGCATGTTTTTCTCCACACAAGGGCCCGACCACAGTTTTAGAGTCCTGTCTCTGTCTCCTGTTCCTCTGCCAACTCTACTAGATTAATTGGGCCTTCTAATCTGCAGGAATTCAATGGTTTTAAAGTCGTCTAGACAAAGCTTAATTGTGTCAAGTGCTCCATATAGTGCTGATGCACAGCCTTTTAATGCAGTACCTAGATTTTTATGTATTTTACAAAGAATATATGAGCAGCTTCCCCTTAAAAATGGGTTGCTATGATGCTAGAGTAGTTTCCAGGGTGTTGTTAAGGAGTTGCTGATGTATTTGGACTCTGTTTGTGACTCTAAGCAATCTTGAGGTGTTGCAGTGATGCCAAGCATCTACAAACCTGATTCCAAAAAAGTTGTGACACTGTACAAATTGTGAATAAAAATAGAATGCAATGATGTGGAAGTTTCAAATTTCAATATTTTATTCAGAATACAACATAGATGACATATCAAATGTTTAAACTGAGAAAATGTATAATTTTAAGGGAAAAATAAGTTGATTTTAAATTTCATGGCATCAACACATCTTAAAAAAGTTGGGACAAGGCCATGTTTACCACTGTGTGGCATCCCCTCTTAATTTTATAACAGTCTGCAAACGTCTGGGGACTGAGGAGACAAGTTGCTCAAGTTTAGGAATAGGAATGTTGTCCCATTCTTGTCTAATACAGGCTTCTAGATGCTCGGCTGTCTTAGGTCTTCTTTGTCGCATCTTCCTCTTTATGATGCGCCAAATGTTTTCTGTGGGTGAAAGATCTGGACTGCAGGCTGGCCGTTTCAGTACCCGGATCCTTCTTCTACGCAGCCATGATGTTGTAATTAATGCAGTATGTGGTCTGGCATTGTCATGTTGGAACATGCAAGGTCTTCCCTGGAAGAGACGACGTCTGGATGGGAGCATATGTTGTTCTAGAACTTGGATATACCTTTCAGCATTGATGGTGCCTTTCCAGATGTGTGAGCTGCCCATGCCACACGCACGCATGCAACCCCATACCATCAGAGATGCAGGCTTCTGAACTGAGCGCTGATGACAACTTGGGTTGTCCTTGTCCTCTTTAGTCCGGATGACATGGCATACCATTTTTCCAAAAAGAACTTCAAATTTTGATTCGTCTGACCACAGAACAGTTTTCCACTTTGCCACAGTCCATTTTAAATGAGCCTTGGCCCAGAGAAAACGCCTGCGCTTCTGGATCATGTTTAGATACAGTATGGCTTCTTTTTTGATCTATAGAGTTTTAGCCGGCAACGGCGAATGGCACGGTGGATTGTGTTCACCGACAATGTTTTCTGGAAGTATTCCTGAGCTCATGTTGTGATTTCCATTACAGTAGCATTCCTGTATGTGATGCAGTGCTGTGTAAGGGCCCGAAGATCACGGGCATCCAGTATGGTTTTCCGGCCTTGACCCTTACGCACAGAGATTGTTCCAGATTCTCTGAATCTTTGGATGGTATTATGCACTGTAGATGATGATAACTTCAAACTCTTTGCAATTTTTTCTCTGAGAAACTCCTTTCTGATATTGCTCCACTATTTTTGGCCGCAGCATTGGGGGAATTGGTGATCCTCTGCCCATCTTGACTTCTGAGAGACACTGCCACTCTGAGAGGCTCTTTTTATACCTGATCATGTTGCCTATTGACCTCCAGCTGTTCCTTATATGTACATTTATCTTTTCCGGCCTCTTATTGCTACCTGTCCCAACTTTTTTGGAATGTGTAGCTCTCATGAAATCCAAAATGAGCCAATATTTGGCATGACATTTCAAAATGTCTCACTTTTCAACATTTGATATGTTATCTATATTCTGTTGTGAATAAAATACAAGTTTATGAGATTTGTAAATTATTCCATTCTTTTTTTACTCACAATTTGTACAGTGTCCCAACTTTTTTGGAATGGGGGTTGTATAATATGGTTTCCATGATGCTAGAGTGGTTTCAGAGGTGTTGCTATGTAGTTGCTAATTGTATTCTGAGTGATTCCAAGCAATCTCGGTGTTCCATTATTGCCAAGTCGATGTGGTTGTTAGTATGCTAAAGTGGTTGCCAGGGTGTTGCTATACAGTTGCTAATGTGTTCTGAGTGATTTGAAGAAACCTTGAGATGTTCTGGTTATGCAAAGTCTCTATGGTATGGTTTATATGCTGCTATAGTGGTTGTAAAGGTGTTGCTTTGGAGTCGCTAAGGAGTTCTGAGAGATTCCAAGCAATCTTTTCAGTAGTGACAATTGTCTATGATATGGTTGTTTTGATGACAGAGTGGTTGCCAGAGTTATGCTATGTGGTTGCTAAAGTGTTCTAAATGATTCCATGCAATCTTAAGATGTTCCAGTAATGCCAGGAATCTTTACCATGATGCTAGAGTGGTTTCAAGGGTGTTGTTATGCAGTTTCTAAGGTATTCTAAATGATTTCAAGCAATCTTGAGGTGTTCCAGTGGTGGGAATTGTCTGTGATATAGTTGTTAAGATGATAGAGTGGTTGACGGGGTGTTGCTATGCAGTTGTCAAGGTGTTCTGAGTGATTCCAATAAATCTTAAGGTTTTCCAGTGGTGTCAAGTCTCTGTGATGTGGTTGTTGTGATGCTTGAGTGGTTGCTAGGGTGTTTCTAAGGTGTTATGAGTGATTCCAAGCAATCTTAAGGTTTTTCCAGTGTTGCCAAGTCTCTATAATATGGTTGCTATGCAGCTATAGTGGTTGCTAGGGTCAGTGTGTTGCTATGCAGTTGCTAAGGTATTCTGAGTGATTCCAAGCAATCGTGAAGTGTTCTAGTTATGCAAAGTGTTAGTGTCTATGGTTTTTTTGTTGTGATTGTGGTTTGGTTTGTGTTGTTTTGCTTTTCTGTTTTTTTGTTGTTGTGTGTGAAATCTTGAGTTGTTCTAGTTATACAAAGTCTCTATAATATGGTTGCTATGCTGCTATAGTGGTTTCTAGGGTGTTGCTATGCAGTTGCTAAGGTGTTCTGAGTGATTCCAAGCAATCGTGAAGTGTTCTAGTTATGAAAAGTTTCTATAATATGGTTGCGATGCTGCTAGTGTGGTTGCCAAGGTGTTGCTATGCAGTTTCTAAGATGTTCTGAGCGATTCCAAGCAATCTTAAGCTGTTCTAGTGTTGCGAAGTCAATATAATATGGATGCTATGATGCTAGAGTGGTTGCCGGGGTGTTTCTAAGGTGTTCTTTTTTAAGGTGTTTCTTTTTAGCAAAACCACTAACCAATGAACAACATAAAAGTGCATTAAAAATAATGCATTAAAAATGCTGTCAGATGGCTCAGAGGCCAGAGTTAGTCTATTAGAGACTTAAAGCATGTTTGCTCTCTCGATCTGTGGGTGTCTTTCTCTGGAGGTGAGCAGAAACACAAGCAGCTCTGGAGGAGTGTGAGATTTATCCGTTCTGCTCAGAATTCCTGGGCTCTCTGGGGCTCAGGGATCTACGGCACTCCTCTCATGCAGATATACACCGGGCCGAAGGGCTGTTCAACCATTCATTCATTACAGATGATTTACTGTGGCAGCGCAAAACACTCGGGACGTTTCCTTCTGTGTTACACGGCCTGTAGGAGCAGTGCACTCAGATGTATGCGTAGCACATGGAAGCATGGCATTTACATGCGAATGTGAGCTTGTAGATTCCTGTTAACATTATAAGCACTCATTCAAATCTACAGGAAAGAATATCTGTAACTCATTTGTTTCCCTAAAACTGCAATGAGATTAAATGAAGAGCAAATGAAGACACTTCTCAAATGTTTCTCCTGAAAAAAAAAAAAAACAACAGAAACTCTAAAAATCTCTCTTATGTCTATTTTTTTTTTGTTTTGGATAGTTATTTTATTATAATATTTTTTAATTTTTTTTCCAAAAAAGAGGGTATGTGATGTTATTTTATTTTTTTTTTTATAGTTTTACTCTTAGTGTATAACCATTTTTGACTTTTGTGTGTATTTTTATTTCACTTTAAGAGAGTTTAAGATGCAACATCTGAGAAAAGATGATGTTTTTATGATTTTATTAGGTTAAACTCTGAGCAATAAGGGTTAATACACAGAGTCAAATGACTTATGTGTGTGAGTTGTTTAGTCGACAGATTTTGCTAACACATCTCTGTTTTCTCCATTTCTCTTTCAGCCCTGCACCGCGGCCCCTAGACGGAGACGTCACGCTGAGAAAGAGGCTCCTGGGAGAACCGGCCCCGCATTGGTGCCCAATAAACCAACCTTTCAGCCTCAGATCAACAGCCATTAGACTGTTACCAACACCAACCTTCAGGTTAGAAGCTGAAAAGTGAGATTTGAGTCTCCTAACAAAAAACAAAACAAACAAAAACACACACACACACACACATTTTGAAAGAATTTAAATGGAAGATCCAGATCAAGCAAACAATCTTGGGACACTTTAAGAAATTAGTTGTAACTATTTTATCTATTTATTTAAATGTAGACCAGCAAATCTTAGGCCACTTTAAGTTGTTTATTTATTTACTTTACAATATATTGACCAGCTAACCATTTTAGGCCAGTTTATGCTGCTGATTGCTTGCTTATGTTTATTTTATTTTATTTTATTTTATTTTATTTTATTTTATTTTGGTTGGTTGTTTAATTTTATTTTTATTTTATTTTTTTTTTCATCTTATTTTTAACAGGATGGCAAGCCCTGCACTTCTTGTGCTTCAGACGTAAATGAAGGTGGGACCGGATCCATATTTACAAGAACAGAAAATCACTTGAGGGTGGACTCATTTGACTCACGCCAGTAAGTAACCACCTAGCAACCATCGAAAACACCCTAGTAACAACACATCAACATGCACCTCAAAAACCATTCTGAACATAAATGAAAAATAATGCATGTGTGAAATGAGATTCAAATGGAAAATAAAGATGACGTCATAGTTCCAAAAATTCCCCGGCTGACCTCTGCGGGGTCGCGACCTCCTGCAGAAAGTGTAGCTCCACGTCTCTGCTGCAGACGCTCAGCATCAGGCAGCGAGCTCAGTACCAGTGGTTTGACATTCACCCAGCTGGCCTGAATAACAATATCTCATCATTCTGTTAAGAAACAAAGCTGTAATGTTCTGACGTGTTTCTGGAGCAGTGCGCTGCGATCCGTATGGGGTGTGTTTTGATCTTCAGCATGTTGGTAAGTGTTGGATGTGTGTGTTTCTCTAGCTGTGGTTGTGTGTGGCGTTGCACGGGATTTTCTGGATTCTTGTGGTGCCCTCAGATATTGCAGGTTTTGTTGTTTATACTGCTGCGGTAGTTTTTATATGAATAATTATATCATGTGACGAGTGAAGCGGGGCACATGGACACAGGCTGTGTGATTATTTGATGGTTGGCACACTGGCAGAGACACTCCCTGACCTCACAGGACCCATAATGACAGCAGCAGACGCTCAGAGACGGCTCAGAGCCGCAGGTGCAGATGTCTGCCGTCTCTTGTGTGTGTGTGTGTGTGTGTGTGATAGACTCTCCAGACTTTGCCCTGTGCCTCTGTAAAACGAGCCCCTCCACCCTGATTCTCATCTTGGTCTGTGGCCCTGTAACCCCAAACGCATCCATCTAGTGCATTATCACACCAGCATGTGTCTGTGAGTGCCATGATGCTGCATTTCTGTTTAGAATGCTCTTTAGCCGCATTAAATGCCATTCACAACCCATTTTACTTCAGTAATGAACTGGAATTGTCAGAACTGGAATTGTTTATGTTTTAGGTCATTTTATTTTATTATTTATTACATTTTTAAATAAATAAATAGATATTTATGTTTTTTGCAATGGTATGCACAGATGAATCATAGAAAAATAAGACTAAGATTAGAATATTCTAGCCATTTATTTGTTTGTTTGTTTGTTTAATGGTAATTTATTCATTTATTCATTCATTCATCCATGCATGACGTGCACTGATGAATCAAAATAAGTTTAAGAATATTATAGGCTATTTTAAGGCTAGTGTTGTATGTGATGCAGCATTCAAAAATTTTTTCCAGTAGTTAAATAATTTTCTAATGGTTAGATTTGAAAAAGCAGCATTATTATTAACCCCCCCCCCCCCCCCCTTTTTTAATATTTATTTTCAAATAATTTTTTTATTTTTTAAAATAGTGTTCCTGTGGCTCAGTGGTAGAGCATTGTGTTAGTAGCGCAAAAGGTTGTGGGTTTGATTCCCAGGGAGCACACATACTGGTTAAAAAATAAATAAATGTATAGCCTGAATGTACTATAAGTTGCTTTGGATAAAAGCGTCTGCTAAATACAGAAATGTAAAATAACATTTTTTTTTCTTTTTTTTGCTTGCTTACAGCAATGACATGCACAGATGACTCATGCAAAATAAGACCAGGAACCTTTAACTTAGTTAACTAATTTTCCAATAATTAGATTTAGAAAAGTAACATTACCACTGGCATATGTTGAGAGTCATGTCAAGGAGTAAAGTGTATTTATTCATTTTTTTTTAAATATTTATTTTAAATACCATTTAATTATTTCAATTTGTATATTTTATATTTGTTATAATAACAACTGTTTCTTTGGTTGTTTGAACTTGCGAGGTGAATCATGCAAAATAATATTCTAGGCTATTTTTAGACTACTTTAAACATGTTTTTTCCACCCCAGTAGTTAACTTGTTTTCCAGTTTTTAGATTTGAAAAAGCAGCATTACCACTGGCATTTGTTTGAGAGTATTGTATTTGTATATTTATGTATTTTTTAAATAATATTTTTATTTATTTATGTAATTATGTTTGTATTTATTTACAGTAAAATGCACAGATTATTCATACAAAATAAAACAGGAGCAAAAAAGGTGATCACTTTATTTATTTATTTTTTTATATATTTTAATATTTTATTTTATTATGTCTTATGAACTGGGACATACACATTTGGATCAAAATAAGACTAAGACTACTGTTGTAGTTCATCCAGCACTTAAACTTTTTTTCCCCCAATTGTTAACATATTCCAGTAGTTAGATTTTTAAAAAGCAGCATTACAATTGGCAGACATAGAGATGCTTGTGAGGACGTTGCGCTGTTTTCTATCTGACCATGTTTAAAGGCATTTTGCCGCCAAGCTGAAAAACGTCCCCAGATTTCATCTAGTCCTGCTCATTATTTCATGTTTATCAGTTTATTTTCCAGCAGTAGAGCTGAAATATTCAGCATTGTGCCCATCGCTGAAGCTACAGACAGCAACAAATCTGTTTTATAGGCACAGAGTCCTGAGCTGTCTTTCATCTTTTAACCCTCGGCTCTGAGGTTCTTGTGCCAAACACAGCTGAAGTCTTTCTCTGCCGCTCTCATAGTCGTCAAACGCTCTGGCCTGAACGTACCTCGCCACCCCCTCCTTCCCCCCTTAAAATTTACAATGGAAAACTTTCCTCTGCACTTCTAATACCTTTTTTTTTTGGACCTTTTTCCAAAGCCTGTTTCAGCCGGTGTTGAAACGCCTGACATTTTATGTGTTTTCGAAGCAGAAGAAACGAGGGTCACGGGCAGGTTTCGTGCACCTGTGTAGGAAGTCGCGGGGAGCCTGGCGTGGCGGTCAGATCCAGTCAGCCAGATTTCCACTTTCAGCTCAGGAAGTGGACGCTTGCACTTCAAACACGACTGCAAACAAATAAATGCTGAAAACACAGCTCAGGTGCCAGACTGAGAGACAGCGTGGCATTTTTCTGGCTTTCTTTATATGCACTAGTGAAAACCGCTTTAATGAGAGCATTTGCTTGTATCTTATAAAAACAGGGGAATGTCAGGTGATTAAATTTTTAATGAGGTGACACCCAAACTTCCACCCAGAGAGCCAAAAGGTAAACAAGACACTCCCATCGGTCTTTACAAAATAAATGCCTATAAATATCCAAGTGTTTAATACAGCACAATTTAATGATGCACTGGGAAAATGGCCAGCTGAAGCTGTTTGCTGGCCACCTGAGTTGGAGTAATGTTGGTGTGAGATCGTCCAGGCCTGTTTGTGTGCACACTGAACTCAGGGCTTGCTCACACTAGCATAGTTCAAACCACAACATTTTATTTTAATATTTCAGTAAGTTGCGCGGTGGGTGAGTGGGAGAGCCGAGTTGTTTTCCTGCCAGACATGTGGTTGTGGATCTGTGACTATATATATATGTATGTGTGTGTGTGTGTGTGTGTGTATGTATATGTAATTTTTTTTTTTTTTTTTTTTTTTTTTTTTTTTTTTTGCAGTAGTCAACATTTGAAGTGGATCAAAACCTTTCATCAAAGTAAAACCAAAACAATACCCGCTCTTTATAGGACAACTTTGACAAAATTTTTTGGTCCACTTCAAATGTTGATGTGAAAAAAAATATATATATATAAAAATAAAAAAAAATATATACATTATATACAGTATATATACTATATATATATATATATATATATATATATATATATATATATAATATATATATATATATATATAATTTAAATCCTGTATTTTAAAATATTTAATTTAAAACATTTAAGCAATATAATTTTAAAAATGTACACACACATTTAGACATGTATATACATTTTTTAAGTATTTTTATGAAAAATGTAGATATTTTCTTTTCTTTAAAACTATAGACTTTCCTGATTTGTGACATCAAAGACAACAGACAGAGAGAATAAAATTTTCTCATAATCTAATTATGCGATAAACTATATATGTTGCTTGCCAAAAATTATTGTGTCAGACTGCACAGTTACTTTAAAATGGCTGTCAGTGGAGAAACATGCATTTTGACAGCCTATTTTTATAGTTTTAACATCTGCCAGTATGGTTAACTGACCCATGCTAACTATTCAAACCGTGAACCCTTGATTATGTCATGAAAGGAGTGAAAATATAAGAAGGGCGGAGTCATATATAAGTGGGCGGAGCTGCTCCGCCTCCAGACCGACACCTGCAGCAGCCAGTTCTGGAAACTCAAGCCTTTCCACCATAGTATTCTGTGTTTTGTGTATTTGTGTGCATTCAGCCCTCAGTGTTTTGTGTTCTTGAGAACCTTCTTTGTTTACTGATCTTTGTTAGTGATTATTCTGGGATGTAGCTCCGGGCGGCAGTTTACACGGCCAGTGAGATCAGTTACTGGTATTTACAAGTTCTTAGTGAGGATGTTTTTTACTGTGTTTTGTATGTGTGTGTTTTTTTACAGAATTGATTGTAGTTAATTTCTCTCTTTTGTATGATTTTTTATTATTCTTTTTTCAGTGGGTGGGACGGCTCCCATGACCCCCTGCCTTTCTCGCCACAGCCCACGCATTAGAGCAGCCATTGATAAATTGCCCCATGTTCGGCCTTCACGATTAATTCCTGCCCCTCAGCAGTGTGAGGGCTGTGGCTTTGGGGGTTTATGTTGGCAGACGTGAGGCGTAGGTTGAGCATTCGAAGGCCGCGGCGTTAGTCCAAAAACAACATTTCTCGTCGGCCACCAATGCCTGACAAAACTGGCACAAATCCGGCCGATACGGACTCTGATGTGAAGTTAAATGGCTGGGAAAAGTGGAAATGAGGCAGTGTTGTCTTTCGTAGCTCTCTACAAAATATCAGTCCCTCGTTTCCTTCATCCAAGCATGTTCTTCTGCTCTTGACAAAACAAAGCCCGGCTCGGCCGTCTCTCATTTAGAAGGATCTATGGCTCTCGGCCTCTAAATAAAGTCCCGGAGGTTTTCCAGAGATGATGGAGAGCGCTTTGACGTCTCAGTTGGAGCGGCGTGCCAAACTCTCAGGCTCTCCAACCGACAGAACGATATCTGGGGAGAAATTCAACAAACTGTGCGTCGATGTGCCAGAAGACTTAAAGCGACACATGAAACGGAGCGCTTTGATTTGTTATGAACTGCTAGTAAATATCTCGGCTTCGAGCTCCAGGTCCTCCAGAGGAGAGGTTGATTTTTTTGTGCTTGTTTGCGTGGGTGTTTTTTTTTTCCATGCATTATGGTTGTGTTGTGTATTGCAAGCCAAGGACCTTTGAGGAGTGTTAATTAGAGAAAAAAAGTAGTCCAGGTGCATTTTTGAAGCCTTTCCCATAAGAGTCTTAAGATTTAAGTTTCACTAAGGTTTGTAGTAAATAAATTTGTTTTTCCCCATTTATTTTAAGAAAATGAGTCATGCTTGGCAGAAAGTTTTGCACAGACATGTTGGTATTGTGTTGTGAGTGGTTGCCAGTTTATTGATGATGATTAGTTATTCAGTCGTATCTGACTCTTGGCGATCCAGTGGGCCAACTCTCACCATGATTTCCAATCTTCTACTTTCTTTTTCAGCTATTCAATGCCTAAGTCTGTGTCACTTCTAATAATATCAAGCCAATGTGTTTTTTGACCAGTTTATTAATTGCTTGCAAAATAAATAAATAAATAAAATAATATATTAAAATATTAAATCAGCATGCACAACTACTTTTGAGTAATTGGGAAATAATCTTTATTTATTTTTTGTATTTATGAGTTATAGTAATGCTTGCCTTAAAATCTTCTAATCAATCTCTCTCCATAATGGATTTTCAATTTTTTTTTTATACACTGAACAAAATTAGAAATGCAACACTTTTGTTTTTGCCTCCATTTTTCATGAGCTTAACTCAAAGATCTAAGACTTTTTCTATGTACACAAATACCTATTTCTCTCAAATATTGTTCACAAATCTGTCTAAATCTGTGTTAGTGAGCACTTCTCCTTTGCCGAGATAATCCATCCACCTCACAGGTGTGGCATATCAAGATGCTGATTAGACAGCATGATTATTGCACAGGTGTGTCTTAGGCTGGCCACAATAAAAGGCCACTCTAAAATGTGCAGTTTTACTGTATTGGGGGAGGGGGTCCGAAAACCAGTCAGTATCAGGTGTGACCACCATTTGCCTCACACAGTGCAACACATCTCCTTCACATAGAGTTGATCAGGTTGTTGATTGTGGCCTGTGGGATGTTGGTCCACTCCTCTTCAATGGCTGTGTGAAGTTGCTGGATATTGGCAGGAACTGGAACATGCTGTCTTATACACTGATCCAGAGCATCCCAAACATGCTCAACATGCTCACTCGATCCACAACGTTGACATCAGCAAACCGCTCACCCACACGACGCCATACACGCTGTCTGCCATCTGCCCTGTACAGTGAAAACCGGGATTCATTGGTGAAGAGAACACCTCTCCAAAGTGCCAGACACTACTGAATGTGAGCATTTGCCCACTCAAGTTGGTTACGATGACGTTCTGTTCTTACAGTTATTTTGGTATTATTTAAATACTATTATAGTTTTTATTATTATTTTAAATGAGACTTTTATAAATTATATTTTTAATATGTAAAAAATGACAAATAGAATTTTTATATAACTATGTTTTTTATGTTTTTGTTTTGTTTTATTTATTTATTTATTTATTTTTATTTTTGTGTGGGTTTTTAAAGATATTTCTTAACATTTTTATTTCAGTGTTAGGTTTAGTTTTAGTTAAATTTTAGTTTTTATGTATTTCTAGTTGGTAATATTAATGTTTAAACTTAGGGTTAAAATAGGGTTAGTTCACTCAAAAATGAAAATTAGTCTGTGTTTTACTCACCCTCGAGGCATCCTAGGTGTATATGACTTTCTTCTTTCAGACGAATCCAATCCAGTCCTGGCTATTCCAAGCGTTATAATTGCAGTGGGTGAGTGTTTTTTTTCAACAGTCTACAAGACGTCAAATAAAGCACACACATCCATAGTAAAACGTGCCTCACATGGCTTTGGGGTGTGAATAAAGGCCTCATGTAGCGTATCCATGCGTTTTTTTAAGAAAGATATCCATATCTCAAACATAATAATCACTTTTCTCTCACTTCCGCAAACTGTCGTATACGCGGAAGCTGTTCTGGTGGATGACGTAGTAGGTATTATTTTTTTTTGATGCTGTTGTGTATGTTTGGTATCTCTAGCTTTTTTGTTGGGAGGAAAGGAAGCAATGTTTCCTTAACTTAGCATAGGAAAACCAAGTCTCCTCCTGGCTTATATCGAAATCCTCCAACATTTTTCTTTACAAGTCCTCGGTTTGTACTTCTACAAACTTCTTCTTTTTATGTAAACTTTATTTTAGTTAATACATTTTTTTAATACTTTTATTTAACGATAATAGCTCTGCTTGCTTGTCACCACCAAATTAGATTCCATTAAATGTGAGGTATTTTGTTTGTAATTTTGGGTAGTTCCCCAATGTTTTTCCGGCCAGCATGAAGGGAAACGGAGTGGACATTAGTCAAGCGGGGAATTCTGCGAGGATTTGGAGTCTTAAGTTTGTTAACTGGTCACAAAAATATATTTACACCCACCAGTTTAGTTTTCAGTGATGTAATATTTCCTGAGCTTTAGCAGGGCCGTGTTGGGTTGCGCTCAGAGCCGTGTGCATGCGGCGCGCTCCGAAGGGGGGTGAGTAATTGAAAAGTCATGTTTTATGAACAACATCTGTTTGGGGTTTTTACTGCAGCTCCTTGCCGAATGGATCCAGAGAGCTGCAGAGGTGCTAAAAGCCCCAATCTGACAGCACACTGCCACCACAACAGCAAGGTACTTTACTTTACTTTTTCCATGATATCCAGTGAAAACGGGGAATCTGTGTAATGCAGAACCATCACGGCATCTTGAAGCACCTTTATTTTTAAGAGTGTAAATAGGAGTTTTCTGGGAGGGCTTGAAAGGCGGAGCCAAAATAATGATGTAATAATGTCTGTATTCTGTGTTTGTCCAATCAAAGCGTTGTTTACAGACTCTGCACAGCATGATGTGTATTTGTCAGTAAGTTTCTAAGATTCAGAACGTAGGGTCATTGTGATTTGTTATTGGTTATTATGACATGGTTTCAGTGCTTTAATGATGGGTCACAATGATCTCGATCTTTTTAAACGAAGCCAAAACAATAACATTCCCTCGACGTTCGCTGAAATTCCCGAACTATTCAGAGAGACACGCCGTCATATATCAAGGCTTACAAAGACAGTGATTTCATTCTTGGGAGATGAAAAAACTACAATTCAGATAAAATAAAGACAGTAATGGAAACAAAAATAGCGGACGGTTTTATCTTTGTGACGAACAAAGCAGGTTTTCTAAAAGATCCTGAACTCAATGTCACAGTTGGGTCGTCCTCTCGAGCAAATAAATACTGCTGCACCTTTTACACTGACGCTAAAAAAACACAGCCAGGGCCGAGTGGGGAATTGGACGGTTTGATATTTTTGGGCTAGCTGGAGTCTCTCTCTGGTCACCCAGCTGTGCAAACATCCTTCAGGCTTTGTTGGGGAACGGCAGCCAGTAATCCAGGGAAACAGCGGGAAGGTGGCGAAGCCTAGGAGGCAGGTCTCTGTGATGCAGCCACCCAAACACAGCAAACAGCAACAGAAGAGTCGTCAATTGTCATCAAATTTTTACATATTATGGAATCATTGTATTAAGCCCCGCCTCTTTGGAAGTCTAGAATGCTGATGCACACCACGAAAAATTAAAGTTCTAAAAGGGGGTTTTCGCTGTGATGTCATGGAACAGCTATTTTGGGTTCCAGAAAGAACCTTTCAGTCAACAGTTCTTAAAAGAGCCATGTTTCACAGTTTAATAATCTAAAGAACCTCCTTCCACAATAAAGAACTTTTGTGGAATGGAAAGATTCCATGGATGTTAAAGGTTCTTTATGGAAACATCTATGCCAGTAAAGAAGCAATATTTTTTTTTATAAGTCTACATTTTTGTTGGGATATTTCCCAAAGGAAATGTAGATGTTTCCCCTTAGCAAAACTTGTGTGTTGTTATGTGGGTGTTGCTAGGTTGATCTAATGGCTGATCTAAGGCATTATTAATGTGTTCTGGGTGGTTGCCTACTGTTAAGAGAGTCTATAAAAATGTATGAAATTAAATTTGCATGTTTTTTTTGGCACATTTTAAACATACATGTAATATATTAAATAGGTTTTATCTTCAATTATTTTTTTTATATTTTCATTTTTTTTATTTTAATCTTTCGTTTATTGTGTTTTTAATATAATTATGTTTTATGTATTTTAAATTCAGTTTCAGCAATTTAGTTTTAATTTATTTCCAATAAGGATTTTTCATGCTTCAGTTATGTTTTTCATATTATATTAATATTTTATTTTATTTCAAATTTATTTGATAATAGGCCACATTAAATGTGCTTGGTCATTTCTATAATTTTTATTTATTTATTTTAATTATTACTATTCAGGTTTTAGTTTTTATTTACAACTTATATTTTTGGTTACAGCTTATTTTCAAAAGTATCCACACTCAATTCTAATAATATTCTGGGCTCTAGATAGGTTTCACATCTCTCTTTCAATATAAAAAAATGTTAAAGTCTCTACAAATATAAGTTTTAAATATACTTTTAATATATTAAAGCGGTAATTCACCACCGGCAGGATGGGCTTTTAATAAAAGGTATATAAAATTATAAAATAGAATCACTTTTTCTTTTCTTTTTTTTTATTTTATTTTATCTGTGCTGCAGACTTAAGAAAACCAAAAACTTCAACACCCACAATGCACTTTTGATTATGGCACAGCTGGAATTTTTTTTTTTTTTTTTGCTGATAATTAAATTGTGATGTCTGGGTTAAGGTAACATAAAGAATAATGAACAATGTGTACTCTCTTTGTTCATTAAAATATACTAGCGATATTGGAACAATACAAAGTGAAAAGTTTGTTTAAGAGTTTGTTCAAATCTCAGACCTTTAGCTAACACCATTAATCACATCAGTGATCTCTGACTGGTGTGACTTCCTTCAGCAGGTTTCTGCTCTTGTATCTGGAAAAGGTTGCACACAAATGTGCGTGCACATATGTAAACTCCCAAAATCTCACACTAAGGCCTGATTTCTGTTGGAAAATTAAACAATGTGGTTTCTCTAAAATAGGCTTTTATAAGCAGGCGGAGGAATCTGGCAGGGTGAAGCTGGTGGGAGGAGCCTGAATGTTTATTGGTCTTTTGTATTGGTAGTGTGAGAGTTTAGTCTGACAGTCATCTCACTCACACTGGGGGGGAAGATCACTCCTCAGCCTCCACACAGCTGGAGAACTTAGCCAGCCTTAGATTTAGCAACGAATATTTTTGGCCTGTAGGGTTCTACAGAGGTTAGGTTTTTAAGATCAGTTTACTGGTTTCTGGGTTCTTTCAAGCACCAGAAAGATTTGGTTTCTTTGTTTTTTGAAGCGAATATTTTTGGCTTTTGCATATGGTTTTTTGTTTACATGTAGCTGTCCTTAAATGAAAACAACGTAGCTATCCTGTTTTTCCGGCCAGCACGAAGGGAAAAATGGAAAACAATCTGTCAAGTTTGTTGGTCACAAAAATATATACACAACACCCACCAGTTTAAAAAGTGCATGATAAATAAAGATATTGTCTCTCAAAAGAGAGAGTCGGTTCTGAATCGCCGTAACGAGTCGTTATATTTTCAAATCTTTTGCCTGTTATGGGTATACGTCACCGGGTAACACATTTGCATAATCCCCGCCTGCCCGCGAAATATGAACAGAGTCAGACCTGCCCACAAACACTTTTGCTATTAGTGCGTTTACATCATGTTGAGAAGACGCGGTGTTCAAGGATACCACAGAAATACAATTCGAACCTTTTGTTGTGTGCATGTCATTTTACCAAGGACTGCTTCTCTAATCTTGGCCAATCAGAGCAGAGTAGGCTTGAGGAAGGGACGGGTTTGCGCCGAACTTGCTGGGAATGAATCATTTCCTAATCATTGGCAAATGACTAATATTAAATGTATATTCATTACAATGTTTTCTGACCTTAGATGCATTTAAACTCCAAAACAATATTAGTACACTTTAAAATACCATATGACCTGCTCTTTAATATCAGTGGAATCTTTCCATTGCATAAAAGGCTCTTCATAGGGATTAGATTATTATAATATTTTGATCACTGAAGGGTTCTTGTGAAAACCCACTTTTGGAACTATATTTTAAAGAGTGTTGGGATGGGTTTTCTATGTGAATATATGTTAAAATGTAATTTATTCCTGTGATCAAAAATTAATTTTCAGCATCATTACCCCAGTCTTCAGTGTCACATGTTTCTTCAGAAATCATTTTAATATACTGATTTGCTGCACAAGAAACATTTCTAATCTTATCAGTGTTAAAAAGAGATGTGCTGCCCAATAGTTTTGTGGAAATGGTTGTACATTTTATTTTTCAGGATTCACAGCTGAATTGAAAGTTTAAAAGAACAGTATTTATTTGAAATCAAACTCTTTTGTAACATGTCACATGTGATCCATTAAATGTGTCCTTGCTGAATAAAAAAAAAAAAGAATGTCAGTGTGGTTGTTTTTCAGGCCAAGAGATCTAATAAAGCTGCAGCATTGGCAACATCAGCCTACTTAACAGTAAGTAATATTCTGCAAATAATAGTTAAAGATCGCACCTTACACACTCACTCTCAACTGCTATCTAGTCCACATAGTTTGTCTGTCCTTCAGTCTGTTAGTGTGTGCATGTGAGGTTCAGTCACTGTATTACTGGTTTTATTTGGCTCACACCCCTGTGAGGATCATTAGCCGTCCTGAAGCACACTAGACCTCTCTCAAGTCCTTTAAAACATCCAGTTTCATGTTTCTTTGCTGTTTTTAAAGCTCCAGATCTCAGAGCAGGTCATTTATCTGTATCCTTTTTGAAGGCATAAAGATAAATGTTAGGATTAATCTCACCAGTAACATTTGATAGTGTTAAAAGTTCTAGATGAATAATTTGATAATCTTGAGAAGTGTTTAAACTTCCTTGTTAACATTATAAAGGCATAATGCTTTAGAAGTCTTAAAATATAGTGCACTAGTTGTATGGACTACTGTTTTAGAGCTTGAAAACGTCATTGATTTTAATTGCATTGAAAAGCATTCTTCTAAACTTCTTTTTCCACAAATCAAAGAAACTCATACAAGTTTGGAACAACATGAGGATGAGTAAATGGCAGAGTTGTATATTTTTAGGTCTACTGTCCCTTTAAGAAAGTTGGCTTTGAGATGCACAGAAGATGAAGAGGCTGAGAGAGCGAGCTGGACGCAGACAGAGGGAGGACAGAGGGACACGGGAGGGATGGAGAGAGATTCAATTTCAGATTTATTGCTGCATTGCGGCCCAAATGCATTATGAACGAATCTCAGAGGAGACACACCAGTTCAGATGCCTTACACCAAACCTGACAACATCCACATCTGACAAAACACATTACTGATCTCACCTGGTAGCTGCTAATTTACTGCGATTTTGTGTGATAAAACTAAGATTATAAACATTATAAATCCTGAAATGTAGGTTTTAAACTTTGTCATTTAGTAAGAAGTGAATGACTTAAAACAGGTTAAAAAAATCTCCCAGATTTATATCGAGGACCTGAGCCATATCTATAGAGACTTAAAACGACACTGTAAAAAGAATACCTGTAAAATTTACAGTAAAAAAAAAAAAAAAAAAAACGGCAGCTGTGGTTGCCAGAATTTTACTGTAAAAATACGGTAGCAGCATTTTAGGTTTTACGGTTTCAATTTATATTTACACTTAAATACCATAATTTCATTAACTGATATAATGTTAATATACCAACCTACTGAAGTACTGAAATGTGAGATTTGTACCTCTGTAATACACTCATAGCCACCAAAAGCAGGTGGTGATGAGAAGGTCACATGATGAACCAAAGCCCATCACAAGCAGCTTTTAAATATTAACATATATAGAGGGTGCACAGAGTCATTCACACAAACACTAAACACCATCATGGTAACACACATGAAACTGAAATAATGCAGCAAACATTAATTTAACAACATTAGATGTAACATACAACCCTAATGTACAAAACTGCATGGTAATTTTAATAAAAATAAACATCAAATTTAAAATGTAATGCAGGGAATTCTGGGAATGTCAATTTACGGTTCTTTTTCACTTCCAAAAACGGTATACTACCGTAAAATTGCATGTAATGTCCATTGCAGTTTTTAACCGTATGTAGTAGGGGAACTTACCATTAACCATTTAACAGGTTTTTCAATGTCATTTGTTTTTTACAGTGGACAGTTCACCCAAAAATGATTATCTGTAAATTTACTCACCCTCAGACTACCCAAGATGAAGGTGAAATTGTTTCTTCAATAGTACATTAAAAGAAGATTTTTAGCTGAGACTGTGGTCCATGGTGATTCATAAAATGCAAGTCAGTGGCTGCCAGCATTTTAAGAGTTAAAAAAAAAACATATCTAGGAACACAAAATTAATACCCTTGGCTCTTGACGATATATTAAGGTCTTATGAAGTGAAACAATCAGACTGTGCAAGAAACTGAACATTATTTACAAAATTATTACCTGTAATCCAGGCAAACAGGGGAAATCTGATTGTTTATCCAATGAACTGATTCACCTATTCTCTTAAGTAATCACTCAATGACATCACATTTACACAATTATTATTACATACCCAATAATGATGTGAAATGTGGATTTTTTTACATGTCTAAAGCATATAAAGCGAATAAACTAGTCTTCCATGAAAACATTAATTTTGCCCCTTCATTCAAGTGTTTGGTTCACGCATACACATATCAGCGGCTCTTCGGTCTGAGTTAAACTGATTCCTTAGTTCAGGACTGTTGGAGCGTTGAATCAGTTTATTATTCAGAGGATCAGATACGCTGGAGTCGGAGTGACTGTCAGGCGTCCACAAGTGAGTTTTGATTGAGTTACTTGTAATCTGTGCTGCTCGAGTCCACAAACTCTTTCAAACGATTCAGTCTGATTTGGTAAACCGATTCAATCAGTTCACTAAAAAGAAATGGTTCAAAAGAATGATTCATTTGCGAACTGAAGAATGATTCAAGACTGACTGACTGAAGCTCTGAATTACAGGTAATGATGTAGTAAATAATGTTCAGTTTCTTGCACAGACCGATCGTTTTGCTTCTTAAGACCTCCTATATCGTCAGGAGCCAAGAGTATTATTTTGTGTTCCTTGACATGCTTTTTTTGACTCTTAAAATGCTGGTGTAGCCACTGACTTGCATTTTATGAATCACCAAGGCCCACAGTTTCACCTAAAAAATCTTCTTTACTGTTCTACTGCAAAAAAAAATGTAATCCAGAGCTAAAAAAAACTAAAAATTTGTTCTACTAAAAAAAAGTCCCCTACACACTTTTCAAATGATGCTGGCAACACTGTAGAAACCACTCCAAACACTTATGAAACTGCATAGCAAAGACCGATTAGAACATCTTAACATCATATCTTAACATCATATATTATAAAAATCTCATTTTAATTCTAGCATGGATTACAGTTCTTTTGTTTTTCTTTTTTTGGGGGGTGTTTTTTGGGTGTCTTGCTGCTCATTTAACACCTCTCTGACAATTCATCACCGTCACCATCTTTCTCCCCGGCCACGATTACATTCCTTGTTTGTTTTGTATTCTGCTCAGTCGAGTAATAGCTTTTTTGTAGTCTATCCGCAGATCTCTCACAACAAAGTGAGAGGAAATGATCCCGGACTGGAGCTCTGGGAAGGAGGGAGAGAGGAAACGGAGGCTGCTCTTATCTGCCGGACTGCTCCGATTCCAAACCCCCCGGGCTGAAGAACTGGATCATGCAGGTCTTGGGTTTTACCCCACACTACCTGCAGGGCTCAAATAGCCTCTGTTGAGTTTTCATGTGCTTTTGTGATGCATGATATGGATTGAAAGCTCTTGTCGCTCCGCCAGTGTAACTATTTCATTGCCAAACTCAGTCTATAGATGACCTTGAGTTACTAAGATTGACTTTTCTGTTTGCCACTGACATATTTAAAGCAGTGTTGCTAATACCAACTAAACCAACAACAAAAAAAATAAAAAATAAATAAAAAAAATCAGTAATTGAAATAAAGCTTAAATTAGAATAAATAAATAATGTAATAAATCTGTAATATAGAAATAAATCTTAAAAATTAAAAATATTGCTATAATATTGGCAATAATTAAATTAAGTTGAAATGCTGAAATTACTAAAACTAAACTGAAACAGATAGAAATGAAAGCTAAATAAAAATTAATAAAAATAATAAAAATGACATACAATGTACTGCAACTGAACTAAAATTTTAAATGAAAAACAACAAAAAAATATAAAAAGCTAGTTCAAAATGTAAGTCTATTACTTTTAAATTACTATAATAGTATATAATTAATTCTTAAATTAAATTAAAGCATTGATTCAAATGGATATGTTGACAGAAAAACTGAAAATTCTTAATACTTTTTTAAAAACAATACTTTTATGGTGCTTTTTTGTAGCTTGACAGCATCTGTCTCCAGTGAGCACTCTATTTGTGTTTCTTTCGGGGTGAAGTGTTACTGTAAATGGATTTACAGTGATCTGTGTGCAGGTGTTTGTTTCAGTGGAGTTTTTTGTTTTTTTGTGAAGTGTTAATTTTTGTTGTTTTAGGTTTATTTTTGTTTTGGTTTTTTTTTCAGTGGAGGAAACATGAACTGCTTGGTTTTCTCTTTACTGTATTTCTTCGCGTTTTATTTCTTATTCAAGATCAATATTTACCCAGCAGTCCCTGGGGCTCGGGATTACCTCATATTCTCCAGGTCCAGCTGTGCTTTCTCAGCGTCTCCATAGCAACCTCAGGAATGTGCACATCATGTTTATCCTACTGCCAGGAAAACAGAGAGAGAGAGAGAGAGAGAGAGAGAGAGATTAAGGAAAGGTTTCTCTCCTTGAGTCACAGGTACTTGAGTTAAGCTTGTTCTTTGTATTAAAATTAAAACTTTTTGTGTCATGTGACACATGTAATGATTAGTAGTCACTTCACAATCAGATACACTACCATTCATAAGTATGTAGTTATGGTGAAGTATAAGTTGATATTTATATTTTTTTAAGAATTGTTTTATTTTTTTGATTGATGATTCTGTAAAATTGTGAAATATTATTGCAATTTAAAATAGCTGTTTTCTGTGTAAAAATATTGTAAAATGTAATTTATTCCTGTTATCAAAGCTGAATTTTCAGCATCATTACTCCAGTCTTCAGTGTCACATGATCTTCAGAAATCATTCTAATATGCTGATTTGCTGTTCAAGAAAAATTTCTGATTATTATCAATATTGAAAATAGTTGTGCTGCTTTATATTTTTGTGTAAACCGTGATGCATTTGATTTTTTTACTGTAGGATTGTTTGATAAATAGGGAGTTCAAAAGAACAACATTTATTTGAAACAGAAATCATTATAAATGTTTTTATGGTCACTTTTGATCAATTTAATGTGTCCTTGCTGAATAAAAGTATTAATTTCTTTACTTACAAGAGAAAAACTTCATGGAAACTTCTCAGAAATTTCAAAAGCAATGCTCATATTGCCAAAATGGATCCACAAGTTAAATATTACATCAGTTCACCTGTTGCAAACTACTGAAAAACAAAAAAGCGTGACACTCAACACAAAGTTTAATGAAATGCTACCTATCTGCATTTAACTAAACTGACTGCCATTTTGGTTGTTTTTATATTATTTTACATTATTTTAAATATTTTTTTACTTGATGTTTTGTTATCTTAATTTTTGTAGTTCTTAATTAATATTGATTATCTGCTGTTAGTTTTGGTTCTAATGTTGTTCCAAGGATTCCAAAAGAATTCTGATTATGATACGATGTTGCAATTGAACTATTTTTATCAGCAGAGCAAAACTAAACAAAGTAGCAGCTGCTATTTTGTGTCTGAATGTCAGTTACTCAGTATTAGCTTCTTTTTATTGAACTGTTGTATAAAAGCACCTACAGTATCAGGCTGGAGATCATGTGCTGAAAATGATACTTGGCAGAACAACACTGCTTAAAAAAAGTGTAAAGCATTTTCTTTAAATGTACTGACTGCTTCATTCTTTCTTCTCAAATGAAACTTAAGTCATTTGGACATAACTAGATTTTTATCTTCTCTGGCACGGTGAGGTCATGCCACCATCATCCAGCCTTTAATGATGATGGAGTGTTTTGGTTTCTGTCTGTGTTTAGCAGATCAGCATGAGTTTTTCTTACGAACTGTGACCACATAAATCAGCAGCCGCTGACTGTGTTCTGGGACATCCTCCCACACGCATCTCTCTGCTCTTCTACCTCAGCATTTCACATCACACTCATCGTCCAAACGCTTCGCCACTGATCCACTGCCATGTGGAAATGTTGCTACTTCATCAGAAACTCCTATTTAGCGGTCAGAGATCTGAAGTCTGAGTCCTGGACACCTGGAGGACTTTATAAGATGGATGGACAGATGGATGGAGGGATGGATGGATGGATGGATGGATGGAGGGATGGATGGATGACAGAACAAAAAATTAATAAATGATAGATGTATGATAGAACAATGGATGGATGATAGAATGTTGAATGGAGAGAATGATAGATAGATAGATAGATAGATAGATAGATAGATAGATAGATAGATAGATAGATAGATAGATAGATAGATATAGATAGATAGATAGATAGATAGATAGATAGATAGATAGATAGATAGATAGATAGATAGATAGATAGAAAGATGGATGGATGGATGGATGGATGGATGGATGGATGGATGGATGGATAAAATGATAGATCAGTAGACAGATGATAGAAAGAATGGATGGATAGACAGATGGATGGATGTATGATGAGCAAAAGGATGGATAAATGGATAAAAGATGGATGGATGCATAGATAGATACATATAATGATGGATGAATGGATAGAACGAATGAAAGATGGATGATAGATAGATAGATAGATAGAAAGATAGATAGATAGATAGATAGATAGATAGATAGATAGATAGATAGATAGATAGATAGATAGATAGATAGATAGACAGACAGATGGACGGACGGACGGACGGATGGATGGATGGATGGATGATGGATCGATAAAATGATAGATCAGTGGATGGATGATAAACTGAATGAATGGATAGACAGATGGATGGATGTATGATGAACAAAGGTGAAGGTGGATGAAAAGATGGATGGATGCATAGATAGATACATAGAACGATGGATGAATGGATAGAACGAATGAAAGATGGATGATAGAACCATCTATAGATAGATAGATAGATAGATAAGATCGATAGATGGATAGATAGATGGATAGATAGATAGATAGCTAAACAGATAGATAGATAGATAGATAGATAGATAGATAGATAGATAGATAGATAGATAGATAGATAGATAGATAGATAGATAGATAGATAGATAGATAGATAGATAGATAGAAAGTGAACAGTGGAAACTTGGTCTTTTCCATGGCAACCAGCAGCTATTTGCACTAATTTGCAAAAGAAAAGCAGTGGAAGTGTAGTGTGCTCTGGGGGAATGTTATATTTGGTCTATCACAGTAATAGAAGTCTCATTATTTAGCTTTTCAGTGCACCGGGAAACCGAGCAAACAGTGACCCTTTGTCAAGCACCTCATCCCCTCTCAGGATCTTCGCGGCCCTCGGCCATCAAATGATCCAGCGCAGCACAGAGAGGCCATGCAGACGTCCCTCAAGTGCCCTTCATTGAGAGATCTGGAGGCATAAAAAAGGGACACACTCAGGGTGGAATTGAGAGGCATATTAAAACAGCAGGACTGGGGTCATGGACTGCTGCCAATAGGATCTAACTTCATGGATCTGACCAGATTTCGAAATAGAGTTTGGTGATCCACGCGACATGGACAAACCTGGCCACCTCTTCAAAAGCAATGCAGTCTGATCATGTGCTGTTTAATCACAGCGCATAGACTCTGAAAAAATGGATATGCAAAAGTCGTTTCTGAGTTCTGCAATGATCGATTTGGTCAGTGATGTGGACTTCATGGAGATGATGCCAAACACATCCGTTATGGCCCCAACGGAGACCCAAAGCACCGACTGCAATGGACTATACCAGGACTTGACATCTATCCACGAACTCGACATCTCCACAGCTCGATTAAATGACTTTTACACGTCTCCGGTGAGCGCCAGCAGCGGGAAACCCATGCGCAAACGGGTGATCAGCAGCGTCCAGCGCCAGGTAGCGAATATCCGCGAGCGCAAACGGATGTTTAGCCTCAACGAAGCGTTTGACCGACTGCGCAGGAAGGTTCCCACCTTCGCCTACGAGAAGAGACTGTCACGGATAGAGACTCTGCGCCTGGCCATCGTCTACATCTCCTTTATGACGGACATCCTCGAGAACAACTGAGCTAGTCAGTGATTCAGTCGCATTGTTTAGATGAACGTTTATCAAGGTATTTAAAGTTTATTATGGAAAAAAATAATTTTGGCCTACCTTTATGGCGTGAGATCTGTATGCTGGAGTTAATCAATAAAATATGGACTGGAAAAGCATTTATGTAAGGCTGTAAAAATAAATTTCAAATGCCATTTCGCACCTTTTTTTTATTAAAGAACCTTGAACAGGTCTTAAAAGAACCGGGTTTTTTTTTGTTTTGTTTTTAACATTCTAAAAATCTAAAGAACTTTTTTTTCTTCACTATAAAGAACGTTATGTATAATAGAACGGTTATGGATGTTAAAGTTTCTTCACAGAACCATCGAGCCGGTAATGAACCTTTATTGGGACGGTTTTACAGCTGAAAAGTGAAGAGTTCTGTAGGAATTATTCATTATGATATTATTTGACTTCTAATTATTTCAGATATTGTGTAATATATCAAAATCCGTGTTGGAATAATGCTTTGAAAGTGGACAGTTAAATGAAATCTCATCTGCAGGAGTTTAAAATACCCCAAAAAGTAATTTTCCATGCCCAATAGTGGTGTTTTGGCCTATACAGTATAACAATATTTTTTTATATTATATTTTTTAAAATCCCCATAGGTTCCTTTAAGATTGGTTCCAAAATAGTTGCATTTGTTTTGGATTTTGGGGTGGTTTACGTTATAATTGTATTTGGAAAAAAAAGAAGAAGAAAAAAAAAAACATTAGGAGCCTTTAGCATTGGTTCCAAATTATGACATGAATTTTATATAAATATATAAATTGTCTTATTTATTTTGGATTTCTGAGATGATGTTTGAGTGGTTTTAATGTATCTATTACAATAAACAAATATTTTTTATAGCTGTAAATCAAACAAAGTATAGCCTATTTTACAAGAAAATGTTATGAGTATTTCTACTTCAAAATGTCAAGTTTGTCGCTGTTTGTTTGTAATGGTTTGTGAAATGTATTTTTTGAGTGAAAATTGTACACCAAATTATTTTGTATGTAGATATGGGTTTGTTTCAGGACTCTTGACAGATCTCAATGGACACCTATTACAGGTAAACCAAGAACAGGTGCGTCGCCTGGACAAGCGGCTCCCAGAATGACTATATATATATATATATATCTATATATATATATATATATAGATATATATATATATATATATATATATATATATATATATATATACTTTTGAATTAACCTCTGCATTTTTAAACAGAAAATTCCAAGTCATTTTGATCATTTATATATAAATTAAAATACAACATATTTATCTGTCATCATTGTGTTTTGGGTGAATCTTGAATTCACATTATTACAGATGTGAGCTGCGCATTTACGCACGATGGCACGTTTGGTTAAGTTTCGTCAGTGCGCCCCCTTGCGGAATCTTTAAACATTGGCTTTTTACACTCAAAAGGGAGCGTTTCCGCGGTCTTGCAACATTAGAAGCCTTTTAGTGGTTTGAATTTGAATGTATAATGCTGCTGTGTTATATAACATTTACAGAAACGTCAGTTTGTGCAGACAAAGGGGACGCTTTGGGTGTATGGGGAGCGTGTTTGTGTTGGACTGAAGCGGCCACACAGTTTGCGCGTCGTCTGCGCTTGGCGACCCGCTGCGTATGAAAACGCTGCAGAAGGAAACCTGACTCTGCAATAACACTAACACAGACATGCATTTCAGAACACGTTCAAATAAACAATGAGGTCTACTTAGCCAACCCAGATTCGCTCTTTTCTTTTTTACAGTGACTTTAGGTGGATTTCAGCCCGCTGGCTGAGACGAAAGCGCAGATTGGCAGTAAATTATATTAATACATTAATGGCATGATTAATGCTTTGAACGTAAAGCATCGCTACTGACCAAAGAAAACCTTAATTTTAAACTTTTAAGAGCTTTTTTGGTCCAACATTTCCAGATCGCAAATCAAGTCTCTGCACTCATTCCAGAAACCACACTGAAATCTGTCCAGCTTTTTAATGATTACATATTAATCACTCTAATGGGTTGGCAAAATAGCTAAAGATTAAGTGCTGAATGTTTCAGTTTTTTATGATATTACTTGACGGTTTTGACTATTTTGAGCGTTTGATGTGTTTTTAAGAAATGCATTCAATGCAACATATTATTATTCTAGTTTGCTTCTATTCTGTATTGCAGTTCAGATATCTGCAGACGACTATGAAGCTAAATATGTCATCAGTTCATCAGCTCATTTATCAAAATTAATCACAAGCCTACCATTAATTTGTCATCGTACGTTTCAATATTGAATGTTTCAGTATTTTGGTTGGATCACACTGATGCTTCAATGTTTTGGCATGATGGATGTTTAATATCATTTTTAATATGTTTGGCGATATGTTAAAATCCAAAAATAGATTCTATTTTATTCCGTTTTTGAATTCCATAAACATCAACATTGGTTTAAGGTCGAATACGTCATCGGCGCGTACGTTGTTTCGTTTAAACGCAGCGCTGTGATTGGCTCAGATGTTCGCATTAAAGAACTGAATCTTGTATAACGCAAACCTCTTGGACCGAGCTCCTCTCCAGCCTCCCTTCTCTTGCGTCACCCGCGCTTCTCGTCCAATCGCAGGCCACCCCAAAAAGTTTGCGCGTTCCAGACTATAAGAGCCTCCAAACTTCCCTTCAAGTTTGAGAAACACCTCCGTGACGCACAAGAGGAGCAAGGGACCCCGTTCCGCCGGACAGAGGGAAACTATATCACTTGCGTTCTCCAAACATCAGAGGTGATGTTTGAAGAAGAGCCGATGCAAGAGGAGCCCAGCTCCCCGGAGTCTCCAGTGGACAGCCTAGGGAACAGCGAGGAGGAGCCAGACAGGCGACAGCAGAAGCGCTGCAGCAGGAAAAGACGCCAGAGCAGGAAGAGCGGCGACGACGCGGATAGCCCAACTTCAGGGAAGCGGAGCAAAAAGTGCAGCAACAGCGGCAGCGGTAGCGGCGGCGGCAGCCCTCAGTCTCTGGAGGATCTGCAGACGCAGCGCGTCATGGCGAACGTGCGTGAGCGTCAGAGGACTCAGTCTCTAAACGAGGCGTTCGCGTCGCTGCGCAAAATCATCCCCACGTTACCCTCGGACAAGCTCAGCAAAATACAGACGCTCAAGCTCGCGGCTCGGTACATTGATTTCCTGTACCAGGTCCTGCAGAGCGACGAGCTGGACTCCAAAATGTCCAGCTGCAGTTACGTGGCGCACGAGAGACTCAGTTACGCGTTTTCCGTCTGGAGAATGGAGGGCGCGTGGTCCATGTCAACATCCCACTGACGCACTGCCGCGCGCTTTTGGTGCAGCATGGTATGCGATGCAAAACTTCACAAGTCTCTCCGGATCGCATTCACAATCTGGCAGTCACAAGTTTGGACACATTCATTTATAAAAGTTTAAGACCTAAAAGCTCGTGTTTAAATGTTTCACATAGACAGATATTATAGGGATATTATAGATTCAGTATAATGGCAAAAAGTGACCCAGTTTACCTGAATTCACCCCGTATATTTATTTAGAAATAGAATTTGAGTAGATAGTGATGAGAAACCAGCATGCACTTTATGAGCTGAAATCTAGAAACAGAAAACGCACAAATATAAAGTTTTCATTTGTCTCACATGTTTTAGTCACTAAATCATTCCCGTACTTCATAATCTGTGCTATTTCAGTGTTTGAATGATTTTACATTTTTTTTCTGCAGCGTAGAAAATAGTCATAATGCATACTGAGCAGATGTGTCCAAACTTTTCGCTGCTAACTGTATGGTCCTCTCAATATCATTTAATGTCTAAATGAACCGTTGTGCATTTTGTGTTTTCAAAACATGGTTCTATAAAAAAGGCTACTTTTGTACTTAACATAGTTAATAATTTAGAAATGTTTTTAATGTTGATGCAACCAAAGTTTGGGGGCTTTTTGCAAACGTTATTTATTTTCTGGTACACACACACACACACACACACAAACTTTCATCTTTGTTTTTTTTATTTTTATTTTTTCAGATTCTCGGCCCTGAGCATCGAGTCAGAGGAGCTGAACCCACCGGAAGAGCGACACCAAACAAGGGCGAACATAAGGATTATAAAGGGAAGGTTCTGGAGCGTCATGACGTCGTTGCGAGCACTTACAGTTGTGAACCAGGAATTACAATCAGACCTGTGCTGTTGTGACGGTGAATGTGGAAAACATGTGCTTCTGTCTGTAGACCAACAGAGAGACCCGCTGACCCGCTTCTGACAGCAACTGGCGTCATATTTATTACAGAACGAATGAAGGAAATATGGAAGAAACCCGGCTCATAACACGATCTTTGACTGGTCCTAGAAAAGACATTTATTTATTTATTATTGATTGTCACAATGCAGAATAGATCTGGTGTCTATGCATTTTCTATTTTAAATACGATGTAAATATGTGTATATTTTCTGCAATAAAACATGGTTTGAAATGTACTTATTGTTATTGCAGTTTTATGGATGATGGATTTGAAAAGTAGGCTATATGAAAACAAACGAAAATAAGCTTTTGCACATAAACAACTGCAATAATTATTCGATACGATTTTTTATTACTTTTTTTTTTAGATTACATCTAGAAGGAAAGACTCTCACCAGCACATATACAGGCATACTCAACTCATTTAAATATTGCAGTTTTGTTTTTTATATCAAGATGTTGTTATGAAAAGTAAGGAAAGGAAAGCATTTGAAACTGTTTACCAATAAGCATGTCGAAAATTAAAATAACGAACGTTTATTCTAAGCCAGAACTGATTCTTATCTTTTGCTATTTGTTATTTAAATGTTTATTTTTGTTTAGCAGTAATGCTTTTTTAAAAAAGCTAAACGAAATAAATGCAAAAATGGGTCTAATAACTGGACAAAATGGGTTACACAGAAATTATGTTTGCATGTTATTTTCTGCGATAACACGCCAGGAAAATAATAACATAAAAAAATAATTATGAAGACATTTGTGTCGTTTGCGCGGGTATTTTAACCCAAAAGGAGAACATATGACAGGAGGTCTGCAAAAGCGTTTAGGATGCTGTGAAGAATCATTTGACGGGCTCCAAACATGTATGGAATCCCCAGATGTCTAAAGAAGAGGGGTCAGGAAGGTCACGGAAAGGTGCAGCGGGTCAAAACCAACATTTAACAATCAAGACTCCTGTACTGTATCTATAAATTAAAGGAATAATTAAGAATAGGCTAATCCTATTTAAAATGCATTTAAAGGAGGAAAATGATTACTGAAAAAAAAATGAGGAAACGGGAGGTTTTGATATAATTATTGTAAAGTAAAATACTTTAAAACCCATCGCGATCATCTCAGACAGCCACTAGAAACCTGCAAATATTTTTTGCAGTATAAAATTTTAAAACAAGTCTAGTTTTACGAGCCCCAGAAGCAGGGTGTGATTCGGGTTGATCTGGCGTTCGTTTGTGCTGTCACTGATCTCTCCAAAGGTTTGCATCGGTTTTCAAATGCAGCCTCGATCCAGGAGTTTGGGGACTTGGCGAGGGAGAGAGAGCGAACGCGAGAGCTCAGGCACCTGAATCAAACTTATTTCTACCAGATGTTGTTAATATTTTTCTTAACGTCACGTGAATAGAACAGATGCTGAGTTGCACAGACCCGCCTTCACTGCACGCAGTCTAACACAAATATCCTTTGAGTTCTTAAAAAGAAGTTCGACTCGATTGGATAATGATGGGAAACCTGGTTTTGTGTGTTTTGAAATGCAGCAAATGGACGAGGAAAAGGCAAGGATTCGGGATTTCTGTTGGAGTATTTCAGGGATTTTATCATGCATTGAGGAAATACCTCTGGTAATTATTTATCTAAAACTTTGCATCTGGATTCGGTTTTAACTCGGTGTGTCTCAAGTTGTCAGGCTGAACATGGATATACTGCGATTTTGTGTTTTGGCAATCTAGTGCTTTTCACTCAAATAAAGAAATGTGAATTATTATTTCGAATGCAATGTTCCTGTTTTTTTATGCATGCTCAGAAAACAAATAAAAATATCTTCACTGCAAAATCAAGCATGCATTATGACTGCAGTTTATTTAGGCCTTCTGCATGTTCGTCAATGAAGTGTAAAAGCAGGGGTGAATCCAGTTAAACGATTTGACGAATGTCGCATCAGTTCCGACCTGCAGGGCCGTAAAGATTCACCATCTTCAAACGAGCATGTTCGTGTTGTGTTAAACTTGAGTCTGAAGCGGAGAAGCTCTCGTGGAACTGACTGACTGCATGAGATTCCTGATCTGAGTGAGTTATACAGCATGCGTCTGCACAGCAGCTCTTTTATGTGTGTGACCCGATGGCTTTGACATCATGATTCAAAATCTAAAGGCGTTTAAAGACATAAATGCACCAGCATGAGTTCAAATTGTAGGTAGAAACCTATAAAATGCATATAATGTGTACAAAAGAAAAAAAAAAGATTAATGTCTAGTATTTCTGTTGGTCAAATTGTATTTTTAATTGTACTTTCTTAAAAACATGGCTTGACTGAATTAAACAGTAACATTTATATAATAAAAATGCATATTAAACAAAATTGCACTGAAATTGTCAACAAGTCAGAAGAAAACAGAAAAAATTCATAATTTTCTGTTTGTTTTGTCACTTCAACAGGTGTAATTTCTGATAAATATCTTAAATTTATACCAAAGTCAAATATTCCATTTAATATTTTTATGGAATTAATCTGTTCATCAGCAACTCAGAAATCTGCATGCTTTTGTTATGCATAACAATTGAGAAAAATAATAAGATTAGTTAAATTTATCAAAAAAAAAAAAAAAAAAAAAAAAAAAAAAAAAAAACGGGTGCTTTTGTAGGAAAGAGGAAAACATTCCTGAGTTTATGGTGAAGTAAAATTAAAATGTCTATTTCTAATCTTGAAGCGAGCACAGATATTGTTACTCTTTTAATTCAACCATTAAAGTATTAGTTTGTAATGTCATAGTTTTCCTAATCTTATAAACAACATTTTAGCATAATAATATTCTGTCTCTGGGGTCCACACTATAAAGTCAGACTCAACAGAATAAGAAGGCTAAAACACAATATTGACTTTTGAAGACTCTTTGATGGTGCAGAGAGGTCAAAGGTCAGCTGTAGTTGTGTATTCCTGGACTTTTTGGTAATACGATTGTTGATCTGAGATTGTCCATGACATGCTGCTTTAATTTTGGCTGAGTGGAAACTTCTAGCACACAATGATGCCTCAAACTGCTCAACTCAACAAAGTGTGTACATCCTGGAAGACTAGATTAATATACGATTTGATTTGAGCGAAGGCCTTTTCATCTCTGATTTACTGGGTTCTGCGCTGTAAGCAGAAACACATGGATTCAGCTCTTGCATGTCACTGCTGCTCCAATCCCATACAGAGGAGATTCTGATCATATTTAAATGGTTATGAGCAGCCAGATCTTGTGTGCCTGTTTTAATTGTGTCCAGAGATTCATTGCACTACATTTCTTTCATATTCAGTGCAGACGGAGAACTGCAGATCATTCAGCCACAGCAATATCAGATTGTGCTTGGAATGGCATTCTATCTTACTGTCTGCAGCATATTTAATTATGCACAGCATGGTCATTTTCTTTGCATGCGTTAGATTAATAAAAGCCCAGTCTGATATTATACAAAGTTCTGCAATTAAAATGTGGCTTAGATTTTTAGTAGGATGCAAAACATTAACATTACCACATTTCAGAGACATTTTCTTCTCTTCGACCGTTGATTGTTTTGATGCAAACAAGCCTTCCAAATAAGAAACCCAGTGTTGAAATCTTAAAAATGCACAGACATGACCAACCAAGACATTTTATTGGTGTTAAAAGTCGTCCCACACAATAACAGGAATGCAAGACATTTTCAAAACTTGAGCAATATGAAAGTGTTGGCCGCATGTTGTTTTGTGGTAGGCATATTTGATTCAGTGTGTTGAATTTACTGTGGTGTAATGTGTTTCAGATAAACCCACCCCTAAACAACATGTAAAAAATGCAATGAAAATGTTTGGTTTCTTTACATGCTGGTCAACATAGTGGCTGTTCATGGTCAAAATAAACTGCAAACTGAACCCAACTTTATGTTGCAAGTTAAAAAAAGAAATAAGGATTATGGTTAGTAACCCAAAAGGTTGTAGGTTCAAACCCCAAAAGGAATGAGTGTTCCTGTAGTAAAAATAAATAAATAAATAACGTCTGTAAATAAAGAAGAATCAAGACTCTCTATCATAGAGTCTTACGAAATAAGAATCCGTTTACTGAAACCTTAAAAATGCACAAACATGAATCGCTCAAATTCGTCCCACACAATAACAGCAATGCAAGATATTTTTCATAACTTGAGCAAGTGTTGGCAGTATGTTGTTTTGTGGGTTGGCATATTTAATTCAGTTTATCCAACGCTGGTTTCTTAATGTGGTATAAAACCGCCCCTAAATGGCACGTAAAAACAAAACAAAAAAGGTTGGTTTCTTTACATGTCAGTCAACTAGTGGCAGTTCATGGACAGAATAAGCTGCCAATTGAACTCAACTTTATGTTGCAAGTAAAAAAAATAAGCATTTTGGTTAGTAACCCAAAAGGTTGTAGGTTCAAACCCCAAAAGCAGTGATTGTGCCAGTTGTGTAAATCACTTTGGGAGTGTCTGTAAATAAAGAATAACATGATGTAAAATCGAATCTTTCTTATAAAGCCTCACAAAAGTGCATTATGCCAGTGCCTGGTCACGACCTGCCTCACCACAACCGGTTTGTCCTAGTCCTCAGGTCCTCTGGATGTGTTTCTGGCGATGTAATAGTGAGGTTATTGTGTATATATACCACCCAGGCAGCTGTAATGCCATCTGTGTCACATGGCAGAGCGACAGGGCAGCTCCGGCACGACCGCCAGCCCACATCTACCTGTGGTTTCTGTGAAAATAAACAGGCAATCAGAACGCAGTACACAAAGACATCACACACTTTCATGCAGGATAAAAGAGCTGTTGTCTGATATTTATTTGTGTTTGCTGGTTGCCTCCTGAAATAAGTTTCAGCCTGTCCGAAGAGGGTAAACACAATGCAAAGTAGAGAGAGAGCTCTGATTTAAATCATCCTGTTGCTGTCCAATAGATTTCAGTGATGGAGAGGGTGTTTCTTCAACTATGGGTGCTTTGGGAAATTAAACTCCCTTAAAAAAACATTTCAGATGCTTTAGTTTGTTTTATTTGCATACTAAGAAAATCTAGCAGTGATTTTCCTTTTAAGGTTCATTAGATTTTTATGTACACTAAATAGATATTAATTTAAAATAGTGCATTATTTGGCAAAATAACAGCTTGAGAATATGGACATGATGCACACTAAACATTCTAAATTGGAAGAGTTTTCTTCACACATCACGTCTCATATTTCATATGCAGTGTATTTAAAATTAAGGATTTTAACAACAAAAATTTAGGTAAAACTACTAGCAAGTATCTTATCTTAAAGACATTTGAAATGTAGTAGAAATAAATAATGAAGATCTAATGAAAAGCAGGTCATGGGTTCAATTCAGGGAATGCTTAAACTGATGAAAAAAGTACACGCTACCTTGACTGCATTCATGCTATGTAGGTTGCTTTGGATAAAAGCGTTTTCTAAATGCATAAATATAAATGTTTAATGTGACCTACATACTACATTCAACAAAAATCAACCACTGGGGGAAAAAAAGTGCACAAAGTTGAAGTAACACCCCTACATCATGACTGAAATGAAGGATGTTCTAGGAACAAGAGAATATAAAGGAGTCACTTGCTGACCTGTTTCAGTAAGATGTATGAAGCCAACTCCCCTCTGACTTCCTCTGTTTCGCTTCTGGATCAGATCCCTGCTTGGAACAGAAAGTTATGAGCGTGCATTTGCCCTGCTTTATTCCCCTGAATGGCTGGAATACACACCAGGTCAAATCTATCCACTGGAAACTTTTAAAAGTGAAATATTTTAATTAGACTGGACCCTGAAACTAGCCCTCGGCATTTCCGTATAAGCGTTTTCACGCCAGTCGCCAGGAAAATCTGATGGGCTGGATCAGACACACAGTGCAGCGCTTTTTGTTCTAGGTTGACAAACACTGCACATTGTTCTTGAGGTCCACGGTTTGGTTTTATGTTCACAGATTCAGCATGAATTAGCATAATTGTGGTATGATTTGGATGTTCAACACGTCAAGTCAGCGGTAAAGACAGACTTGCAGCGTTGGACAAGCTAGCGATTGATCCAAAGCTGAGAAAAGTGAGAGATTGTTGGAGTGGTGACCTAGCGGTTAAAGTATTGTGCATGTTTCAGCACTTCAGTCAAGTTCTCAGTCACAATTTCCCATCTTTTTCTTCTCTCTCATAAATAAAAAGTTACAAAAATAAAACTTCCTTGTAGAAAACACAAGCTTCAAAGATGGTTTGCTGGTTTAAGTGCGATTAAAATGCAATTTAGTTAAGTGAAACTTAATAATTAAGCCTTTAATTCCAGCATACAATCAGAAAGAGGGATCATGACATGAGAAATCAAATTTTTCTTGATGTTTTGACATATAGGCTGAGAGGGCTTCATGCAAGTTTCATAGCTTAGAACGAAATCCTGTTTATCCGCCATTTTTAACGTAAGAGCGGGCGCGCCATTTCTAACTTGAATGTGCGAGACTTCCGGTCTTATGCTTTCAGTTATTTTTAGCTGTACAAAAGCTGGTTATGCTGCTTGATATTGCAAACACTTATTTCTTATCATATTATTTTAATATACTGACTAAAAATTGAATACTTCTACGTCATCGTGCCATGAGCTTCGCAAACTGGTGTTCGGCGCTTGACAGCTGGACACCTGTCGACACACAACTCTACTCTACAGTTTGTAGATGCACATTCAATTTCTGACGTGAGGAGGACAATGGAAGGGTACAGGAACTCGTAGTAGCTAGTAGGCTACTCTCTGGACACGCAAGGATGCTGGCGGCAGGGACGAGTGGAACGGCATCCCGGATCAAGTCGTAGGATTATATGTTTGTTCGGACATTTGTTTTGTAAACGAGGCACAATTATGGAGACTTCACAGAGAATCGGTTGTTGGAAGATGAATTGTATCGATCTGACAGCAGCTGCATCGCAAACCGTAAGTAAACAATTTCATAATGTTTTAATATCATAGTCTTCTTTTTTTTTTTTTTTTTTTTGTAAATGGGTTTTGTATGGATAATGATTTCAAAACACTTGCTCAAGTGCATTAATGAGGGGCCTTCCCATAATTTTTCTTCGTATTGACTTTTGCCAATTATAACAGTGGGCTTTGACTGACCCGCCTTAGATGACCCGCCCACTTAAAATAGCATTTCAGATAGAGGGGCGCAATAAGGGTTAAAAAATATATATATTTTTTTTTGCTAAAATATGACTGTTTTTTTGTGAATTTATTAACATTACAAATGACCCTCAATGAACATATTAAAATAATATAAAATCCATTTCATGACCCCTTTAATTTAAATAATTAAAACTAAAAAATAAAGAAAATAAAACACTCTAACTAACCGAGTGGTATGTAAATGAATGAATGAATGAATTAATTAATTAATTAATGGCCTGGATCTGAATTTCTATATGTCCCGCTAGTCAATAAAAATCGTTCTTGTTGTCCCAATGCCAATGCATAAAGTACACTTCCAATTTACAAATTTAAATTGATTTATTGTGACAATTTTTCAAGCACTAATTTAACATTAAATTATTTATTTTTTAAAAAATATATATTTTTGGAATACTGGTGTTCAGGTAGTTGTCAGCTAAGTGCCCAAAACCCTTAGAAAAAACAAAAAAACAAAAAAAAAAATTCTGGACTGGTCTGACCAGTGGAAAGCAGCCAGGTATCCAGCTAGAAGCAGTAAATCACCAAAACATGGATTTTCATGGAAGTGTGTATTATCACATCACAACATTATTCCTTTTCCTTCACAGCATCTGTGGTACTTTCTACACTGATGCAAATTCTGTCAGAAGATGTACTGGTTGTCAAACTCAGCTGTAGATTCTGGTCATGTGATGTGCATTGAGAAGCGAAGAGCATTTCTTCTTAAACTTATTGTTGGAAATGCTGCATGAGATGTACTTTATTCATGTGTATCAAACAGCCACATTCTGACAAACTAAAGGGCCGTACACACCGGGACGAATATCGGTGCGCGTTATTCGCCAGCGTTTTTCAACGCGTTTTTTTTGTGTTCACACCCAAGCGATTTTCGCTGACGATGAGCCGAGTGAACATGCAAATTCATTCCCTGACATTAGATGGCGCTTAATGTAAAACAGAAATACTAGAAATACTAGTTCTCTTTTATCAAGATTTTTGTAATCGCTGTCGCGTTTGTCATATAGTTCTTTGTGTTCCGACACCAACGAGACCAGCAACTCTACATTCATCTTGCCTTGCATCTTATTTCTTCCCGGCAGTGTAGACGCTACTTGGCGTATATCTTCTTCGCCATTACGTATGTGTGCTCAGCAAGACAGTTTTGTGTTTGAGCGCCCCCAAGTTGTGTTTTACTGTAACTTCAGAAGCTCCAGACACGTGTGCAAAAGCGCCATTCTCATTGGTCGTATAGTTTTTTTGACGCGGTGCGTCAAACCAAAAAAACGAACCCGAGGCGTTTTTTAAAAAATGACATTTTTACGCGTGGCGTTTTTTTTCGCGTCGGTGTGCACACTCACATTGGCGCCCTTTGTTTAGTCACGAGGCGTTAAACGTCGGCGAATATCGCGCGCGAAATTCGTCCCGGTGTGAACAGGCCTTAAAGCCGCGTGTGTTTGAATGCTCGGATTGGCGCCCTTTTTTCGTTTCAGAGAGGCTTTTTCTTTTCTTTTTTTCCTTTTTTTTTTTTTTTTTAAAGATCTGGTTAATGCATCTTTGTCAGGCTCTCCTGGAGGGGATCTGTGGGGGGTAAATGCAGACCAGCATCCCCCTGGGGGGTAATTAGCCTTCAGTGACACCTCCAAACATTGTGCTGCCCCCCTCCAGGGCAGAGCTTCAAGGCTTCATTAAGCCTCGTTGACTGGTGTCAGCCTGACACAAATGCTAAACAGATACATACGTGTATAAAGTTCATAATGAGCGCATGATTCGTGCTTCTTTTCAATGTGTCAGCCAGGTTGCTCAGGGTACATGCATTGTGTCAAGGCTAAAAAAAATAAAAAAAATCTGCATACAGACATGCATGCATGCATACGCACCAGTAGTCTTTGTTGTTGTTTTTTTTTGTCCAAAAATCAAATAATACATTTTTTTCTATCATTTATATATATATATCTTATATATATATAAGATATAACAGACATATCGCATTCCGAAATGTCTCATTGCAATTCGCAATGTAATGTCAATATGTTGCCAAGTGGCACTACAAACCATTTTCAGTAATATGTTTATTCAGAAAAATATGATGTTTTTAAACAAGCTGTTTAAGAGCTTCCCAGTCGTGATGCTGCCTTAGTAGGGAGCTGCCTATGTAGACAGTTGACAGCAAGGCAGCTCATGTTGAGTCACTGCTATGGCATTTTAAGTGTGTATTGCGTTACTGCTTGACTCACTGTAAGAGTGATTCAAACAGTTTCACATCCTGTCTGTTACTCGGAGCACTTTAGAGGAAACAAGAAAATTGCTCTGTGTTTGAAAAATCGTAAAGAAAAATCTTTCCGAATGAGTGAGCTTGTTTTTTTATCCTTTACGAGAAAATGTTGTGTACACATTTTGAAATGTCAAACCCATCAATGAAGTTCGGAGATGTGAACGCTTGCATGCTGTCCACCCACCAGAAATGATTCAACTACACATGCTGCATTCAAAAGGGAAGGAAGCGGAATTATTAGATGTTCGTTTTAGTTTTAATACAGGTTCTCTCACTGGTGCTTGTTTGCATGGTTGGTTTCAAAAACATTGCTGAGAAGTGAGTGTTCAACTTTTATTATCCCTCATTTATAGGTCAATTAAAACCTGATCTCTTAGATCCAGATTCATGAAGCTTTATTTATTTGCAAACTCTAGAGTAACGTTTTCCTACGAGACGGTGTCTAATTCGTAAACAATTCATTGTTTTGATTCATTGAATCAGTTCACAAAACTTTTTAAGCTGTGTTTCCCAAAATCATCATGATCATGACCAACATTTGAAGTTGTACAGATTGAACTGAAGTTTGCAATGTTGCAATTTAAAATGTAGCATAAAACCCTAATGTACAGAACAGATAAGAAACATTTTTTTTTTCAGTGAAAAACTATCATCAAATGTGAGCTGTTGCGCTAGAATGTTAATTTATCAGGTTTTTTTAACTGTAAATTTAAAAAATGACTTGTTCTTATTCACTTCCAAAAACTGTATACTTAATTTTTTTTTTTTTTTTTATTATTGTAAATTTCCATGAAATTTCCATGAAATATACCATATATTTCACCATATATAGTACGGAAAAGTTAACCAGTTAATAGGTTTTTATCATTTTGACCATCTTTACATGATAAGATTATGATAATTTACAATACAACCATTGGCACCAATGCTCTCTACAATCTACTTAGGGTTAAGCTTTTGGGAAATGCTTTATCTACATTGTATGGAGCAAAAAATAAATTAATAAAATAAAAAATAAACAAATGAAAGAAAACACTTAGACATCTTTCAAAAATATTATCTTTTGTGTTTAGTAGAAGAAAATAAGTCTGGTTTGAATGACATAAGGGAGAATAAAAAATAAATAAAATAATTTTCATGTTTGGATGAACAATGCATTTAAAATGAGGTAAATGTCCAGAAATGATGTTCTTTTGTATAATGAGACTAATTTATGTGTTCATATTTCATTCACACTCATTGTTCATTGAGTATGTTTACATGCACTCATTTTCATAAATCTGAATGAATCCATCCTGATTTCAGATTCAGTTTATGAACGCAAACTTTGCAATCCAATTCACATTTTCAATGACATGACATGAATGAATTTCTGATTTTATGTGATCACCAAAACTCCAAGTTGAGGGTGCTGGTTTGTGGAGGTCAGGAGCAGGTACCTCCTGCTGCTCTGCATGCACCATTTACTCCAGAGAGAACGAGAAAAGTAAAGACAGAGAACCTGAAACAGATGGTCCATCGCCCCATGCAGTCTTAACCAACAACAAGCGCTGCTCCAGCACTTCATCACCCCTGCATTTTCTGCCCCCCGCAGGGGTAAAAGAGCCTCTCACACCCTCAGCTCCTCCACGGGGGCCCGCCAGGACTATACGGAAGTGTGAAGCTCAAGTTAAAAGTTGTGGACAGATAAGAGGTTTTAAAAGCCCAAACTGGGTTTTTATGTCTCAGCGGGGCATTGTAAATCCTTCCTCATTAGGTCTCCATTCCTCCTTCTTCCCATGGATCTGTTTGCATGTAAAATGAGTTTTTAGTGGTGTTTGCTCAGTCAAGCATCAATCTTACTATTGCTCATACTTAGGGTTGAGATTTCAAGCTTTAATCCAGAGAATTAAACTATGTTTGTGTAACTCATCCAATGCCATTTGCGTTGCAGTGATTAAATAACCACCTAGCAACCATTCAAATGACCATAGCAACGTGCAAACAACACAATGGCAACCTCTTGGCATCATGGCAGTGAGTTTCAAATCTTGTTGACCTTGTCTTCATTAAAACCCGTAGTTACATCCTGTTTTGACATATTTAACTGAAAATCCAAAGTTCCACAACTATTATTAATAAAAAAAAATAAATAAAAACTTTCCCTTCAATTTTTTTCCGCCTTCTTTTCTCTACTGTACTGCCAGAGCTGCCTTATGAATTCCTTTGTGAATGGTTAAATGCAGATCAGGGCAAACCCAAGCTTTCAGTTGCATTAAAGGAATAGTTCACCCAAAAATAACTATTCAATAACGTTTATCAAAATAGATAATGTTTTTTCAAACATTTCTTCTGTTGAACACAAAGTGACATATTTTGAAGAATGTTGGAAATTAATGTTTATTGCATTATTTTAGTGCCTTGTGCTACCATGATTTTGACTTGTGATGTACTTAAATAAAAGAAAAATAATACTTTAGTAGGTAGTACTTTAGGTTGATATTTTACTGTTAAATCAGTAAAAAAAAATATTTATTTATTTATTTATTTATTTATTTATTCATTCATTTTACTGTAAATTTAAGTTCAATCTGTAAAACCTAAAAAGTTGTAGCTATATTTGTAGGGTACATTTCTGACACATACTGGCATACAGTGAATTTAATAGATTTTTTTTATAGTGTGTCTCTTATGAACTGGTACTTTTAAGTTAATTGTTCCAAAAAGACTAATTAATTTAAAAACAGCTGCAGAAAATGTAATCATTAAAGGTGAAGTGTGTTATTTCTTCCTATTACTGCCACACAATGAAAAATGGAAATGCAAAAATGATTGTTATCAAATAGGTTTTCTAAATATCTTTCATTGGTTGTTCAAACAAATAGTCCCTCCTCCAAACTCACACGACTGGTTTAGCTACTGTTGCAATGTTGGGCTCAAACCAACTGAGCAAAAAAAATAAAAAAATAAAAACGTGTTTCAACCCATGAATGTATAACTTTTATCTCTGCATATTAGACTGAGATAGTGAGGTATTTTAGCTTAGAAAAACACGACACACATCACCTAACATTAATCATTATATTCCGTGAGGTTCCCATCCCGAGTTTCAGACATTTTTCTGCACCTCCTTTTGGCGACCTTTCAACCTTCCCTCCACATTAAAAAAAGAAAATGGATCGAATGCATAATGACTGTTTTCCTGTGCCGTAAACTCCACGACAGCAAAAGGGCGATAATTAGAGTCTCCATGGCAACGGGCCCAGCAGGCTGAAGTTTCGTTTGAAAACTCGCTTAAGGCTGAAGTTGAACAAACTTCAAACAGACGTATATGAACGTGAGAGGGGAGTAATGAATAAATGGATTTGAATGAAAACAGAGTAAGAGAGAGAGAAACCGAACAGGTTTGGACTAGGTCTGGATTTCATTAGAGCCAATTACCTTATCTGTTTCATCTCTGGAGTGACCCGCGGGTGCGCTGCTCCGGACACACACTAATACACACACACACACACACACACACACACACATGCATGTAACTATACACGCCAAACACATTCACACACACCGCATGAGCACATACCTGCAGAGAAAGAGAAAAAGCAGCCACGCTCCACTGCTCTGAACTTCAGCGCAGCTCAGAAGTGCCATGTTAGATTATTTGTTATATTGAAATAGGATGAAATAATGTTTTTCTCTCTCAGAGGTGTTTATTTATGTAATGTTCTTCAGTGAAGGTGTTGATCTTTCCACTGTACGGCATCTGAAGTGTCATTCAAGGCTGGACTAACACAACAAACTTCATGTGAAGACAAATATGAAATGTTTTGCTGCTCGAAATGTTGTTAAACATCTGTGCAGCACCTAAAACCCTCAGAATGCCACGTTTAATTATAAAATATTAAGTCTTGCATTTTCTTCAGAAAATGCAACTGGTACTTGCCCATGCAAAACTGGTCACCACTTAAAATAAACATAATTTTAACGGTAAAAGACTATAAAAATGCCACTATTAATTGGTTACCAGTAAGTTTTCATACTCAGTATGGTGAAAAACTGTGATAAATCTAATGTGACATTTAATGTGATTTTACAGCATAATATTGTTACATTTACAGTTTGTCAAAGTAATCCAAACAGAAAAAAAAAAAAAAAAAAATGGCCAAAATATATTTTAAATACTATGCTGAATATGTCATAAACAGTGAAGCTCAGTTAAATATATTTTTGAATTAAGTATTAAGTTAAGTTTTTAAGTTATAAAAGCATACACAAGTTTAAAAAGAGTTGGGTGGAAATTTTATTTACAATGAAAACAGTTGTAATGAGATTGTCTCTATTAGGACGTACACAACAAGATGAGGTACTCAAAATTAACTTGTTCAAACTTATTGAATATATGCTGACAGCTTGATATCTTTTAACAGTCAAACACGTCTTCTAGGTGTTTCTTTCTAAAGGTTTTTCTTTAGGACATTGCATGCAGATGTGCCTAATATGGGTTTTAAAACCTTAAATATTTTATGCATTGCATTGATGTATCATATCTTTACTCATTTGATCGATGCATATCACCCCTAGTTGCTGTTTGCTTAGCTAAATTCATACTTGCCCTCGCCGAATATCTGTCCATCGCAGCGATTCAGCTGAATGACGCGTAATGAACGAACCAGTGAAGGAGACAGAACAAAATAAACAACGACAAAAGAGTCGGCTCACTAACCTCCACAGATGCTAATTCTGCCTAATGAATCGTGACACAATCAAACCCAATCGCGCTGTTTAATTGGCTCCCCATTCAGGCAGCAAAGAGGAAACAGCTAAGATAAACATGGCATGACAGGTCGCGCTACACACGCGATGTAGCTAAACCTTAGCATGCTTTCCTTTTTAACTCAAAGAGCAGAAGATTGTGAAATACAGCGATTACTGCTCAAAGAAACGAACACTGCCCAAACCCAAACCTCTGAGGAGATTCACTGCCATGTTTGATTAATGGCTTTAAATATGAGAGGAAAACAAACCTTATGCTATGCTAACAAGGTCCTATTGCATTTGAGAAGGATGGATAAGAGTAAAAAAAAAACAACTTACACCAGTCTAAGATAGCATGGGAAAACCAGCACCTTAGACTGGTGTTTTTGTAGGCCAGCCTGTAAACCTGTTTCCATCATCCTGTTTCCTCCGACAAAAAATACTATTTGGATTCTATTGGCTTTTGGATTATTGCAGAGAATAAGCTCTGTGACCCACAAAAGTTTTTGATTCTTACACGCTTTGTTCAAATTGAACACAACTATTATGAATTTTGGAGCCTAAATACAATTGGCAGAAGTAAAAGCTAAAGTTAGTCTACAAATGCATGACTTTAGTATCACCATACTAATCTTCTTATGCTTTCGGTCTTTATTTCAAATCTACAAGTTTGAGTTCAACTGAATTAAGTTGAGTTAATTGAAAGTTTGAGTTAAGAATTTGCAAGAGCTCAATTATAAACCCAGTGATTTGTTAGCAACCACCTTTTTCAAGACAAGTAATGAATTTTGTGAATTTGAAAATATCTTGAGCTTGTGTTCACCACAGACCATATTTCAGGCATTTAACCAAAAATTCATTTAAAAAAACCATTGACTTCAGATCGATAAGACTGGAAGTTCAGAAATGCAATTTGTTGAAGTTTTAAGACTTTTTCAAAAGACTTAAGGAATTTTAGAAATTTTGTTGTGTTCTTGTAATTTTTATATGCCTGTATACTGTTGTTATTAATATTATTTCCGTATTGGTTTTCTTAGTACATCAAGTTAAACTAAATTAAGAAGTTGAGAAGATTAAATGAGAAATGCTGCCTTGATAACTAACAGAAATAAAATGTTTCATATATATATATATATATATATATATATATATATATATATATATATATATATATATATATATATATATATATGTACATTGTACATGCCCCTCTCTCTCTCTCTCTCTCTCTCTCTCTCTTTCTCTCTCTATATATAATTTCAGTTTACATTTTTTTTTTCTTTTTCATATTTTTTTATTTTTTTAGTTATAGTTCACTATAATAGCCCTGTGCAAAATATAAAGTATCTTTGACTTTGTAGCACAATGCATCTTTTTTATGTGTTACTTCCTGAAGGTCTTGTATTAGCGAGAGCGAGGGAGAGAGAGAGAGAAACTTTGACTATTTTTTTTTTTTTACCACCATCACACGATCACTCTGAGTTCTGATGGCTTCCATGTGTGGTGTGTCCAGCTCTCTGTCCGATGTCATATCCTGTTCCAGGCTGGATGTGCTGTAAGGGTCTGCCGTGTCACTGTGTGAGAGGGGGAGTCTGGGTAATGATGGCAGGAGACCCTGCAGGTGTTCAGCTCCCCTTCCAGACATGCATACCAGTGTCAGAGCTGAGCTTTTTAAATACAAGCCCATGTTTGCCTCCTGGAGCTGATTTCCAGGGGCATTTCCAAGTATATCAAAACACACTGTATGTCATGCAATTTTGTCAAATACCTAGATGTAATCAATGCATTAAAATAACTAACTGAAAATATTCAATTTAATGCATGTTAAGTTACATATAAAATTAAATCGGTATCAGCTCATGTTTTATGGAATAAGAAATTAACACATTTTACCGCCATATTTAGAATTTCAGGGGTATTTCTGACACTGATACTATCACATATTTACCTAGCTAGCATAAATATATTTAGTGGGTTAAAATAATGAATTTACAAGTCTATGTCATAGTAATTATGGGTAGTAACTGATTACATAATTTGGATTACATAATCATATTTCAAAAATGAAAGCAATTATATCACATTTTAAGTTATTGTTACTGTTTTATGGATTACACATATTATTCACACAATGGCAGTAAATTCATGAATTATCAGTTCACCCAAATGCTTTTTTTTTCTTTCTCCAAACTCCTGCTGTAATGTAATGTTTAATACATTGCACAATGCTGATAACAAGGAATGGAATATATATTTTATATTAAGTTATTTATCCAGCACTGCATATAGATGATATCCTCAGTGCTAAGAGATAAAACTAAAACTGAAAGCCAAAAAAACTGACACTATCTTGCAAGTAAATATTTCTGTTGACTTTGCATGAACCTCAGAGTGATGCTGTCGGTTAAAAGGTTGAGTAATTTCTGTGAGTTTGTGTAGGTGGACATGTGTGTGTAAGTGTGTGTGTGTGTGTGTGTGTGTGTGTGTGTGTGTGTGTGTGTGTGTGTGTGTGTGTGTGTGTGTGTGTGTGTGTGTGTGTGTGTGTTGAGTGCTGAAGTAGAGGGTCACTACTGGTTCACTCCAAAACCACAGTATTGTCCACCTGAGCAAACAGAAAAGAGGTGTGGTTGCATGTGACGGCTGTCACAGAGAGATGGATGAGGATAGACAGCTTATGACAGACAGACTGAGGAGGAAGAGAAATAAAAGGACTGGTACAGGAAGTCAGGGATGAAGAAACATCACTAATCTGATTTCCAAATCCCAACCTAGTCACACTAAAATGTCTCTGTGTGGCTGCTTTTACTTCATTTTTGGATGATTTCATAAAGCCTCTGAGGTTTTCAGGTGTTCATGTGTTTTATAGACGCTATGGTTAGATGACAGTACTGTATGAATTCAGTTTGTTTGCTAAGTGCATAAATGTAAACGTGAAAGCTGATTACTCTGCCTGATTGAACCTTACATGTTTACACATTTACATTTATTTACATTTGTATTCCTGCATTTGATGGACGGCTTTCCTGTAGCTCAAACAGTGAGCATGACGCTAGCAACACCAAGGTCATGGGTTCGATTCCCATGAAAAGCAAGAACTGGTCACATGCAAACGTGTAGCTTGAATGCAATGTAAGTCACTAGATGAAAGCATCTGCCGAATGCATGAATGCAGATGTAAATTCATAGCAATTTAAATTGCATGCAAGCAAAATAAATTTTTTAATTTATTTGAAATTTGAAGTTCAGATGTATAGTAGAAACAGCTTTGTGAATAAAATTCGATGCTGATGCTGAGACGGATTTTGCTGGGCATTTCATATCAATATCACAGTGAAAATGCATTGAATCCACATCTGTATTTACATTTAATAATCTAGCTGATGTTTTATGCATAATGACTTACAGATGAGGAAACAGCACAGGCAGTTTACCATAAAAAAAGAGACATTTATTCTTGTTCAATGCGTTGTTTCTCTCAGAAATTTTAATGCTTGTGAACATTATTTCATGCTTTCCAGCACCGAGAGGTTTAGATATGGCTCAGAGATGGTGGAGTTGTGCAGATGTTTCTGAGATGCGCAGCTCCTCCATCAGTCAAAGCACAACACACACAGCGGGAGTCCTTTGAGTCCTGCTGGCCGCTGACACCACGCCAATACACACACACACACACACACACACACACACACACACACATCTCTGCTTTCACGCAAAACTCGCAGAAGCACTTTGAATTTACACAGCAGCCAAAGAGACTCTTGATATTAAACACGGGTGTCATACGAAACAAAAGCAGAAACAGACAAGAACATTTTTTAAAATGTGAAATACAAACCATCAGATAATACAGAGTTCACTGATACAGGAATATGTATGGTTTATTGATAATAATGCAGGTGCACTGTAGTAATGTAAGTATAGTGTAACTACAGTATATTAAACAAATAGAGTGTAATGACAATGCATGATCTGTCTGGAATATGAACACATGACCAAAAAGCTTATATCTTATTGGTCAATGAATATTTTTGGCGAACAGAGGAAGGGAAAATGGTGACAAGGACATTTTTAATTTTATTTTTTGACATTAGACGGATATTGTCCTCTATTTGAACAGGTTCATATCAGTTATTGTAGTATCATTGATAGAATTTTATAGTTTTTGTTCATATTTAATTAGTAGTTTAGTTTTTATGATATTTTTTTTTTTTGTTTTATTTACTTTTAGTTATTTTAGTACTTAAAGTTAATTCAAGATAAACTAAATGAGAAATGCCTTGCCAATTAGCTGAAATGTTTAAGTTATTATTATTTTTCATATTGCATTTTTTGTATTTTTTTTATGGTTTTAGTTTTAGTTAACGATGATAACTGTCATTTAAATTGTGTTTTCTATGTGAATACCTGTCAAAATGTAAGCATCATAACAGTCTTCAGTATCACATGATCCTTCAGAAATAATTTTTTTATTATATTTTTTTGGAAACCATGACACATTTTATTTTTCAGGATTCTTTGATTAAGAGAAAGATCAAAAGAACATTATACAGGTCTATACTGTCACTTTTGATTAATTGAAGCATCCTTCCTAAATAGAAGTATTCATTTCTTACTGACCCCAAACTTAGTATACGGTAGTGTATATTTTATTGTGAAGAAACCTTGTGTTTAATGCCCAGTTAAACTGCACTAACCTGCCCGTGGTGTACCTCAGGGCAGAAAGATTTCCTGTACAAATACACAACAGTGATTGTATTGTTTTCAGATCTGGAGCCAAATTGGATTTGTGATTTTTTTTTTTCTCTATAAATACATACATCCAGAATTACCGGCCGAGTGTTTGCGGTGAAGTCCACTGTATTGTTGCTGTTTTCTTTGCTGTGTTGCTCTATTAGATTTTTTTTCCATCCTTGGTTTCCTGAACCTCCAAATCCACATGAAACAAACCCGAATCCTGCTGGATTAGAAACAAAATGCCAATAGAAATAACCAAGACAGAAAGCATACAGTATCACATCCTCGACCCCCAAACAACCAAAAACTGACTCACAGCCTCTCTGGAAAACAATATTTATTCTTCATCTCTAAGCTCCTTTTGGAAAAAAAGGAATAAAAACAGTGATCTTTGTTCTTTTCAACTAAAAGTCTCACTGGCTTGGGTTTTGACACAGATGGCCGTCACGGTTTGGGGCTTGAAACAATCCAGACAGAACTGGATCAGTCGCTCCGCTTGAACACAGAAGTACACAGTTGATGCTCTTCAAGCATGTTTGCATAGATAGAGATAAACAAAAACTACAGTAGCCATGTAAAAAATGTCAACCTGACCCGATTAATCCTACACTCTCAAAACGGATCTTCCATCAGTGTTTTTTCTCGCATGCGAGCGCCATTAGTCATGCATAGAGGCCGTGCATGCTGGGAACTCACATGGTTTTATATTTGGAGTGGTTCGTCTTGTGGAATTATTTCGTCATTTCTTTCACAGCTGGAGATGCCCAGGTTCCAATTGCTGTTTTGCAACCGAAATCTTAATTAAGCAGTTTATCATGCCGGGTTATGCTGAATCTCTCCGCCTGTCTCCACGTCTATCTGTCGCTCTCTCCTCATACCACTTCATTCATCTCCAGTCCGCTCTGTCCACACCATCCAGATAAGCCAGCTATATATTTTTGAGAGAACTGTAAATTGTAGTCGTTGAAAGGCAGGAATAGTCCAAAGCATCGGTTAGATTTGCTCTGGCTGAGATTTACTAGGGTCATATTTATCTGCAGACCCAGTGGACGGGTTTAAAAACAGGGAGGCTCACTCCAGCAGCACAGCAGATGAAATATAAACTCCTCGAAAATCAAATGATAAAGGGCTATCTGAGTGGAACACAAATTTTCACCCTGACAAGATGTTAAAAAACATCACTTTATGAAGTGTGTTACTGCTCAAACTGTTAAACATCTGTCCAGATGCCAATGTTTTGCTCCATTCAGAAGTGAATTTCAACTGAAGCATTAGTAAGATTCAGAATTGGCATCTGATTTTGAATGTAAGAAAGCAGAATTAAGATAGTTAAAACAAAAAAATATGTAATATATATAAAAATATGTATAAATAAAAATATATATAATATTAATAAAAGTTTTTATATACACTTTTTATTTCCTTTTTTTCAGAAATTAAATTTTATATTGTGTGTATATAGGTCTATCTATCTATCTATCTATCTGTCTATCTATCTATCTATCTATCTATCTATCTATCTATCTATCTAGTGTGTGTAAAAAGAAAAATAAAGTTCTGTTTTTACAATTAAATTTATTAAAAATGTAAAACTGTTACATATAAAAACACTGTACATATTACTTTTATTATATAATTTTATTATTATATAAAAAAAATTTAATTAATTTTATTTAGACTTTCCTAGAATGCATTACCTGTGTTAATTCCTGTTCCTGTCATTTCAATTCAACTTCCTGTGTGTTGTGGCCATTTCAGTATGAATTCACACTTATGAATTGAAAAGGAGCCAATTCTTTGATTCTGAATAGTGCACAACCCTGTTTGACACTAATAAAAACAAAGGCTATTTACATTCTCGTCGAGTCTAAAATGTGCAGGACTATCGAGCTTCAAAAATCACAGTCAAGCTCGCTTTGAACATCTGCATTCGTGATGAACTTGGGAAAGCCGCGGATTGAGGTTTCCGTGGGGTTGCAGTTCAAGGGGCACAACCCATAAAAAAAAAAAAAAAAAAAAAAAAAAAAACTGAAAAAAGAGCTTTCCGCTATAATCAAATGCTAGACTGCAATAGCAAGCATTCTGTCTTACTGAGCGCCTGATCAAAAAGCAAAGTGCCGGGCTGAGGAAGGGCTTTCCGCTGTTCTGCAGCGGGGGCTTGATTTGTGGTCATGTCTGAAAGCAGATCTGCTCCGTCTGACCTGTGTTAGCAGGAGGGAAATCAATGTGCTGATTAGGAGAGCGGATCGAGTTTCTGATTAAAACCGCAGCGTGTAAAAAAAACAAAAAACATACACTGAATCCTCATCTCAGTGCAGGAAGATTCCCAGAATTCCTTCAAATGAGGCGTCGGTGACATCACAGTCTGATAAGGGCACAGACTGATTTGAGTCGTCCAGTTCATGGATGTGTGTGTTTCTTGAATGTAAACAGCTGAAATGAATAGTGAGCTGAATTAGTCAGCGCTTTGGCAGTGGCAGGATAGATTATCTTGCTCAATGTGATCGTAGATACAAATTAGACGGCGCTGTGGCCTGGCGGAGAGCATTAGGGCTGCAAGATTTGGCCCAAAAATAAATTAAATAGTCATTATTTTGATAAATATCACATTTGTGATCTGAATTTTGATATGATAAACATCTACTGCAGCGTCTCATACTGCTGCTGCTCACCAACGATCACACTGAACAGAGACTTGAGGTGGACTTTATAGACGTAACTTTAGCAAGAAGCTTGGAAAAAAAACTCTCAAAACACTTTTGCAATTACATAGCAAGCAACAGCCAAGCATTTTGGCATTTGGCATATTTTGCAATTATTATTAAGAAGAGAGTAAAGGATCTGGAAAGCAAACTTGTGCCAGATTCAGACTTCTTCAATGAGAACTGGGTTGATTTTCACATTTGGATTCACTGAAGGAGCCCTGAAAATGGTTTAGAATCACAAAAAACAAATCATATTTTCATTATTTTGGTAAATATTTGCAACCATGATTTTACTTGTGATATAACAAAATCGAACATCTCTATTATCTAACATCTAACATCTCTATACTGCTACTATTTAGACAAAAAAGCTAAAAAAAAACTTAAATTATACCATAACATACCCTAAAATACCCTACCAACCACAAAAGAATACTTAAAACAACGACTCACAAACAATCACAAAGCAACACCGCTAGCATTGTGGCCAGTGTTTGGGAATGTTACTTTTAAAAGTAATGCATTACAATATTGCGTCACTCCCTAAAAAGTACTTTTTATGGAAAGTAATGCATTACGTTACTTTTTTTCATTTGGAAGCACAGATGTTACATTCATCTAAAGTCATTTTTGCTAAGTGTGGTTGAACTGGATCATCAAAGGTCAGCATCAAAGACTGTGGTTTAATAAAGTGGGCTTAAATACTTAAAGGGTATTTGTGTTATGTAACGTTTAATTATTGCAGGTTTGCGTAATATTTTTTTCATTCCACTTTTTATTTGGTTTGAGGAATACTGAGTCTGTTTATGTGCAGTGAGGTGTGTGCAGTAAATGCATGTTCACATTTTGTCTAGAACTACAGTAACATCATGTTCACACAGCTCACACATTTTACTCCAGATTTTCTCAACACAGGGACAGGACAGCTGTTCATCAATACATGGGAAAACAAAGTAATTGCTGTTACTTATTTGAAAATGTCACTTGGATATTTTCTTGTAAATTCTGCTTTACTTTACTTGAAAAAAAAAAATCTGATCACGTTGCTCGTGTTGCTTTTGTGTTACCACCGACACATTGTAGCAACCACTTCTACATGGGCAAAAATATCTTTTTTTTTTTTTTTTTTGCAATTATTATTAAAAAGAGCATAAAGCACAAGACATGATGGGGAGAATCTGGAAATCAAAATTGGCCCAATGTTTCAGATCACATTCTCCCAGTGTTTCAGAAAAAAAAAAAAAATTCTAAATTGCGATATGACATAAATGTATAAACATACATTAGTAAAAGGTGAAATGAAACACTGTAACGACTTACTTGATAGTGTATTTTTTTATTTCACGTTCAGTGTAAATTCAGTGAGGACTGGGTTCACTTTCTCTCAGTTTACTTTTGGATTAACTGAAAGAGCCTGAAAATTGTTCAAAATCACTAAAAATATTTTTTTCGCCCTAGTAGTAGTGATACTTGTCTTTGCACACACACACACACACACAAATGGATATTCACTGGCTGTTTCCTTGATCACAGTGACAAATTGACAGCTAACAGAGATGCATAAAGATTACATAAGCTGTATCTGCTTCCAATAAAGAGGGTCGCAATCTAAAGAGCATCTCAAAGAATGAGAAAGAGACAGACAGAGAGCGAGCCAATGAAACACTACCTTGCTGTGGGCTATTTGTGTTAGTAAGTAAGTTAAGTATAACCTCTTTAGCCTCGGCATACCAGAAAAAAACTCATTTTTTGATGTGGCTCTTCATTGAAGAAAAACAAACATGGATGTATTACAGAGGGCAGAGCAGCATTGATTCCAAGAGATATGTGCGTAATTAGATTCATGGCATTTTTTCAGGCCTTTTATTAAATTATAGGGAGTTTCAACAATATTTTTGTAAACTGAATTCCTCCCTCTTGGGTTTTTAAACATAAGAAATGGGAGACTGTAGACTGATGGTGAATGATACGGGACGCTTTCATTTTTATAGAAAAGAAGTCAAGAGTGAGAGAAATGTCACAGCTGAAAACTTACTCATAGAGAACAAGAGAAATGCTAGTTGAAGTGAGACAATTAAAGGAATAATTCACTCAAAAATGAAAATTAGCAGGAAATGTCCTCATCCTCAGGTCATCCAAGATGTAGATGAGTTGGTTTCCTCATCAGATTTGGGGAAATGCAGCATTACTCACTTGCACACCAATGGATCCTCTGCAGTGAACGGGTGCCGTCAGAAAATTCATCCAAAATTCAGCCAAATCCATCATTAAGATATTTTAACCATGGAGTGGTGTGGATTCCTTGTGGATTATTGAGATGTTTTTATCAGCTGTTTAAACTCTCATTCTGACGGCACCCATTCAGGATCCATTGGTGAGCAAGTGATGGAAGGCCACATTTCTCCAAATCTGATGAAGAAACAAGCTCATCTACATCTTGGATGGGCTGAGGGTGAGCAAATTTTGGGTAGTAAAAAATAATCTTAATGCAGCTTCACTCAGTGAGCATTTAGCATGCAAACATGTGCTGTTGTGAGTTAGTAGTTCGTGCTAACTAGCAACAGCACATAATTTCATGCAAAATAGTAAATGCTCATTGAGTAAACCAGCATTAATTACATACCCATTCTCAGCCTAAAAGCTCCACTTTTTACCACAATGATGATGCAACATAACACAAACCATTCAAAATCCCCTATAAAAGGAGCCCTTTTTTCTCATCTTGCACAAAAACGCTTGAAATAGCACTTTATTTCAACATTTGCTCTCCCCATGAAACCCCATGCAGTGCATACTGGGAACTGCAAATCCCTGGCCAAGTTATGCCAACAAAAATGATTCATGCCTCCAGTTTTCTAATTTAAATAGATTGCATACAATAAAAAAGTTGTGATAAAATGATCAAGAAATGTGTTGCATTCGCTCATTTTAATTAACAAGCAGCTTGAGTTGCATCAGCAGGATTGTTCCTAATCTCACATACTATTTAAGACAGATCTACAATGATGAGGCATAACCGTGCCAATGTGCATTGGCTGAGAGACTGAGGACGTGTTTTTTGATGGGATGGGGGGAGGTGGAAGTGACCTAAACCTGAATGGATGAAGATCTCTTTGGACTGGAGTCTGCCTCTCATCCACAAAACGTCTCTCCATCAACCAGCAGATAAAACTTTTCTCTTTTGAACTCCAGGAGTGAGTTCCCCTCCTCCAGTGGTCTTATCTCCCATAACTTGAGAGGGAGTGCTGATCTTTCAGAAGGGTTGAGATAACAGCGTGGACCATAAGAGCAATCAGCCTGACAAACTCATAAACCAGCTCAGTTAAAGGCTCATTCATCTTCCTATACATGAGCTCTGTGTGTGTGTGTGTGTGTGTGTGTGTGTGTGTGTGTGTGTGTGTGTGTGTGTGTGTGTGTGTGTGTGTGTGTGCGTGTTTGTTTCATTGACTCAATTCTGTGGTGCAGGACATGTAAAAGTTAAATGCAATAATTCATCTAAAATATTCAACATTTACTCACACTTGTGTGCTCATATATTATTAGTGGAAAACTGCTCTTGCCAAAGTTGCCATAGAAAAACACTTCAAGGCAAGACTGTCAAGCTTTAAAACGACAAAAAAACTAGTCAATACAACTTTAAAAACTTGTATGGTGCACTTTATAGAGTTCTGGAGTAATAACATATTTTTGTAGGCCAAACCAGAAGTTTGCATCACCCTGGTTCCCTCGACAAAAACCCAACAGGATTTTTCCATTGGCTTTTGGATTATTGCAGAAAATAAGCTCTGTCATGTTCATGGTTATCTTCCCAAATTTACACAACTTTTACCAATTTTGATGCCTAAATACAATCAGCTGAAGTAAAAAGCTAAACATAGGCATCACAGTCACACAACTGCGTCGCCACCAATTAAGCTTCTGACAAATCTATTTACAAAATAAGTTATAAGAGCTTGCAAGAGCGCAATTATACACAATGAGACTGTGAAAATCTGTTTCGTTTAATGAGGTTTTTGTAGTCCTGTTTAGCCACTTGAAGGCAACAGCCTTTTTCAAGACAAGAAAAAGCTTTAAGGGGATATTAATGATGTATTTAATATGATAGACTAAAACGTGAAAATATCTTGAGCTTGTGTTAAACACAGACCTTATTTCATGCATTTAAAAAAACCCATTCAAAAAAAAAAAAAAACTTGACTTGAGAGCAATGGAACTGAATGTTCAAAAAATGCAGCTTGTTTCTGGGTTTTGGCCTAAAATAATATGTTATCCCCGCAGCACTCTATTCAAAGCTCTTAATTTGTCCATATAGCGAGTTGGCAAATACATTTGAAGGAAACATATCGCTCCCTCGAGTACTGAGGTTCATTACCACCATTCTAACTCAATGGGACCACACAGCTACAATGAAACATTGTTGAGTCATTTATTTTCATGTCCCCATCTTAGATATATTATATTGGAGCATGACCAAACATCTCTCTATGGCCACTTTTAACTTTGATTCAAAGGGTTGCATAAACCCTTGAGATGTTATCTTGCGTTTTAAAGAATATGGAAGTAGAAAACAAACAGTGAGTTTTAAAGTGCCCCTATTATGCCATTTTAGGGTTCCTAACATTGTTTTGGGACCCTTCTACAATAGGTTTACATGCATGCAAGGTCAACAAATGCTTTCATTTTCTCAAAATATGCATTTAATATCACCTCATTTTCCAACGATTCTCAATTCGTTCAAAGCAGTTCTAAGATTCAGTCTCCTTTCCGTTAGCCTACTCCTCTGCTCTGATTGGTCAGATTGACCAGTCTGTTGTTATTGGTATACCTTGTACAGTACATGTCGGAAACGATACGCACATTGACATAGTTCTGTATTTTGATGTGTTACTGATGACTTGTTTAGTCTGTTCAGAGTTTAAGACAATGTAATTCAATTCAGCAGAAGACTTATATTAAGGTTGTCAGGCAGATAAATTGGAAGTAACATTTCTAATCTAATGTGCATTAATAAAAGAAAAGTTTTATCATTTAATATACAACAAATTAGATGAAAAGCAACAGTCATCACAGATATTCAAAGATAAATGAGATTTTATGTTAAGAGTGTAGTGGTTTTACTTTTGATTTGACTTAGGGTCAGTGTTTATGTACTATTTACTTTCTAAAAACGTTTCTGGTTTTATGGTGAATGATTTATCAATGCACTAAATGTGGCATCTTTATAATCAAGATTTAATAACTTGCTCCGTCTCAGAAACAAATTTTTCTGTTTTCTGACATCACAAATGCCTCCAACCACTTTGCTCCATTTTACAAAGCAACACCCATTTTTCAAGATCCAATCAGTTCCTGATGGTTAAAATCTAATCTGAGTGTACTTTTCTCAGTTTTGTTAGATTACAGAGCTAAAATGCGTTTTGTGCATCGCTTTATGTTGACTTTAGGTGAATTTTTAAATATTGGTGTCAGTTGCACCTGCTTCCGCTCAAAAACCAAAATGAAATGTTCTTCACTGATTCCCACCATCATAACGAGACTTTTGACAGCTGCACCCGAGAACAGCGATCTTAAGTTTTTTCCTGATTCATTCATAAATAGCAGAATGTTTTGATTATTTGCCTTTAGCGGCTGTAGCAATGTTATTGTAGCCTTTAAAATCTACAGTGATAAAAACTCATGCTGACTTTTTAAAGAATGAACCTGTTAGGCTTCATTACGAGTATTTTCGGTTCTGTCAGTCATTGAAAAAAAGAAACAGGGAGCAAAAGTTTGCGGTGGTCTGCCCCGAGCGCACAGCTTATTGCGTCATTTATCCTGTAAAACTTGATTTTCTCCATCCATGCTGAAGCCGTAACTGTTGGCTAACCGAACAAAGCCACGTATTATAGTGGATGGTGCTCCCAGCCGTTTTGGACGGCATGAACAATCGGACGGCACCAGACGAGCGCGCCGCTTGGTAGCTTCAGAGTCGAACAGAAAGGCTTCACTGGGCCTGTGTTTGAGTTCAGGGTGGTCTGTTTTATACTCTCCGCATTGAGTTTTTCCCTTAAGCCCAGTGCTGTCCCACGCCACTCGTGCGGTAATAATGTACGGAAAGAATAACAGCCACGATACATTACTGCTTCATACCCGAACACCTGCATGTGCACACAGGAACGCTGAAAGAAGAATAACAAACCAAATTCCACATGCACACGGCTCATCATCTCTCCAGCTTTCACAAGTCTAATCTGTGCAGTATTCCTGCTGACAGGTGGACAACGTAAAGTTGTAAAGTTTTCACTAACAAAAGTTGCAACTGGTTTTGCTTACATTGGACTTCAGGTGAGGATCCAACAAAAGTTACTTAAAGGAACGGGTACAAGACAAAACAGAAGTTGCTTTTTAAAAAAAATAATTAAAAAAACAGTTGTGAAACAAAAAATGGCAGTTTTGAGATATAAACTCAGAATTGCATAGTGTAAATTCAAAATTTGAAGGAAAAAAGTCAGAATTCCGAGATTATTATATCTTGCGGTTATAAAAAGTTTTTTTTAAATAATATATATATTTTAGTTTTATTGTGTAAATGGGCTCCCATAGTCTGTCACATTCATAACAAGACAACAACAACAACAAAAAATATATATATATAAAAATAGACAACAACAAAAACATAAATCAAATCAAAAATAGTTTGTATGACTTGAATGAGTTTTGAGAGCTTAAAATTTTTTAGTCTGCTCTTCATAAAATATTGCATAGGAACAAATATGCAATATATTATATTGGAAACAACACACAAATCTACTTTAATAGTGCCTTTTTGTCCTATGTTAATCATGTCTTTTGAACTGGATTAAACATAGGCAAATATTATGTATACACGAATTGTTCAACATCTGTAATATGCATTTAGAAAATGCATTTCATGCCAACTTGAAGACTACTGATTTCTCTGTCCTAACTATGCACATTTATAGTTAGTTGCACTTATTTGTAGTTTATTATTTGCACTTATAAGTAAAGCATCTTATATGACTTATAGTATAGCTGCAGCATTTTTACTTACCAACAGAACAAACCTGCGTACCACCAGGTGAGAACCGCTGTTCTCCACTTGTTTTTTTGTTATAAAAGAGTTTGAAATCTTTTTAAACATTCAAAGAATCAGTGGTGGTGAACATCAGTTTTAAATATATTTCCCCGTGGCCCACGATGCAGGATTTCTTTCTTGCGTTATGAATCTTCAGGGGCACATAATTCTCTACATGGGTTTTGGATGACGTCATGTGAGCCCCATTTCAAAGCATAAAACCAAACTCTTTTATGCATTTTACACTCTTTTATGGTAGTATAATTCTTAACAGAGCATCTCTCCGCTCCGAACGTGTTGATATCACATATATTATGCACAACACAAATTTATTACCTTTCACACCAGGGTTTCTCTGCAGCACAGGTCATGCTGCAAGAATGTGCTTTCCTTTGTGTTTTTTCTTCTCTCCCCGCCATCTTGAGTAAAAGAAGGGAATAATAAACTTCTCGTGGGACCTCAGTGTCAATGCAGTAACAGGGATGAATGTTTTGTTTGTTTAATGATCAGCTCCGCTGCATTTCAAGATTAACCGGGATAATTGCGAGATACACATAAACTGAACACAGGCAGTTTGTCTTGTTTATTTGCCTGCTGGTGGAAGGGGGTACGGTCTCCATAAACCTGTGTGTTTATGGTTCATGTGCCTCTGTTCTCCAAAAACACAGATGTACTCTGGTTTATCAGTTGCTTTACGATCTTTCGTTTTAGCACTCCCTCTGTGTAATGAAAAAATACTCAGGTGATCATTTATCTGGATCAGATGCAGCTACTGAAGTGTGTCATTTTTTGATATTTTTTTCTCTATTAATCTTTTTAAATAAACTCAGACTCTGGAGTCTCTCGGTGGTGACTGACATTGTTTTTGTTTCTCCGCCAGAGTCGATCCGTGCAACATCATTAAACTAAATGACAGGAAGCTTCTCTTCTGTAACCTCGACCACACACATCACGAGGGGTTAAAATAGCCCCAAACGCTCCGGAAAGAAAAAATTATTGGCAGTTTGGTTGTCAGTCCAGTTTTTGTTTGATCCAGTACAGTCTTGAGCTTGAGTTTTCACTTAAAGGGATGCTCCACCCCAAAATGAAAATGTTGTCATTAATCACTTACCCCCATGTCGTTCCAAACCCGTAAAAGCTTCGTTCGTCTTCGGAACACAATTTAAGATATTTTGGATGAAAACCGGGAGGCTTGTGACTGTCCCATAGACTGCCAAATAAATAACAGTGTCAAGGTCAAGAAAAGTATGAAAGACATACCCTGTAGTCAGAATAGTCCATCTGCCATCAGTGATTCAACTGTAACGTTATGGAGCGACGAGAATACTTTTTGTATGCTAATAAAACAAAAATAACGACTTTATTCAACAATTTGTCTCCTCTGTGTCTCTCCACATCACCGTAGCGCCGTTTTGGAGAATATGAGCTGAACGCAGGCAGCTTACGCTCTTCTGTGTCAGCCGTGCCACACTTTAAAATCAAAACGTAAATACACGTAGAAAACATATCCTTGTGGTGCGGCTGAAATTGTTTGAATTTGTTGTTCAAATTGTTGAATAAAGTCGTTATTTTTGTTTTATTCGCATAGAAAAAGTATTGATGGCAGATGGAGTATTCTGACGATGTCTTTCATACTTTTCTAGACATTGACACTGTTATTTACTTGGCAGTCTATGGGACAGTCACAAGTCTCCTGGTTTTCATCCAAAATATCTTTAATTGTGTTCCGAAGATGGATGAAGCTTTTACGGGTTTGGAACGACATGGGGGTAAGTGATTAATGACTAAATTTTAATTTTGGGGTGGAGTATTCCTTTAAAATACCATTTAGCAAGCAAAATGCTTCCAAATTTACATTGTTGATATTCTAACCCAAAAATATATATTTTTTCAGTTTTTCAAAATTTCAGGTTTAGTTCAGTGTGTTACTAGCTGTTTCTCTGTAATTGTTTGAAAAGATGTAGCCATTTCTGAGTGAAAAATTGTTTCTACACCTATTTTTTTTATGACCCAGACAACATCAAAGGGTTAGTTCACCCCAGAATTACTCACCCTCATGTCGTTCCAAAGCAGAAAGACCTTTGGTCATCTTTGGAACACAAATTCTGATATTTTAGATGAAATCCGAGAGCTCTCTGACCCTCCATAGACATCAACACAACTGAAATGTTCCCAGATCAAAAAACCTAGCAAAGACATCAGTAAAACAGTCCATGTGACATCAGTGGCTCAAACTAAATTTTGCAAAGCTAAAGAATACTTTTTGTGTGCAAAGAAAACAAAAATAACGTAATTTATTCAACAATTCTTGCTGAACGTAAACAACGCTGATTACGCTGATTAGCTACGTCCTGGGGAAAGCACGCACATGCCTTGTGGTACTCTCCAAAATGGCAGAAGATGGTAACTTGGTGAGAAGAATTGTTGAATAAATTGTTAAACGAAGGTCTTATGGGTTTGGAACGACATGAGGGTGCGTAATTTATGATAATTTTTTCATTTTTTGGTGAACTATAATTTTATATTTTATTAAGATGTTTTGTTTTGTTATTGATGTGAGATGAATTATTGACTGCTGAAAACCAAAAGTTCAACTGATGTTTAGAAACCAAACACTG